>NW_009723675.1:34355-59650 GCF_000703405.1 Apaloderma vittatum | reverse complement strand
TGTGCGTGTGTATGTGTGTGTGTGTGTGTGTATGAAATAGGTATTTATATAGAGAGACAAACATACACAATAACGAGGAATGCACAAATTTAAGAAGTAATTTCCATCCTACTGCAGTGAAAACAGAGTTTTGTTGCTGGCAACTGTGTTGACAGCATGCTTTGAACACAATATTAGCAGATACTCAAGGCTTTGCATCCTTAAAGGCAGCGGTTGATTCTTCTCTTTCCACCGCAAGGACCTGTTATGTCAAAAAGCCCCACCTGGCCCTCACATTAAATGTCACATGGAGCACTCACAGTAGAGCAAGACTCAGTGTTCAGGAGCTTTAGGGACCACTGTCCCATCCCAGAAGGAAACCCACTCAACCCCAGACAGGGGTGAAACATTTCAACCACCACGGGAGCTGGTGGCAAAACCCCAGAAGCTCCCTGGGAGATTTGTGGCTGTGCAATGCAGGCAGGACCCTGGTTTACAAGTCTTATCTGTGATGATTTCAGGGTGGGGAGACCGTTGGCTTTTCTAGACCCACTCTGCCCGGCAGCAAGTGTGCTCTTGCTGTGCTGCACTCTCCAGCATTACCTATTAATCAGAAGCTGTGAGAGTCAGCTGCTTTGTCCTCTGAGTGTTCTGCCTTCCTTTAATGTATTCCTAAATTGCTTAAAAGTTTATTTGTAGCTGTAATAGCCTGTGCTATCCTAATTTCTGTCTGCATGTTTGTAAAATCATATGTCGGCAGCCATCAATGTTTGAAATCATTGCAGCATATTTCAATTATATCCCTTTGAAGCTGGCAAAGACTACTTAAGAATAAAATAACAACCCTGCACTTAATGCAATCAAAGTTTCCTCAAAACTGGTTTATACCATCATCACTCATTCAGTATGGTTAAAAACATTTTATGTAGTGCTATTAGAGTGACTTGCCAGTGAACAACACAAGTTTATATTGATTTTAATACATGCAAATGATTCCTTAAATTCCCAAATGCTTAATGAAAATTTCAGTGTAGTCTTACAAAAAAATTCATAGATACATGCGAAGAACAATAGATTCTTGCATTCTAGAATGCAACCTGATATATGGCATACTTGTTTATCTTATCTACCCTCTAGGTAAACAGATTAATGGCTCTATAAATATTTGACATGGCCTCTTTTTTTTCCCCTTTTTTCCTTTCTTTTTTCTTTTTCTCTCTCTTTTTTTTTTTTTCCAAAGACGATCAGAGGAGTGTGTTTTTAAGGCTATATCTGCACCAGGGAAACTCATAAACTAATTCCCAGGGTTAGCAGTAATAGGAGTCTTGGTACTGACAATGCTTTGTACTCAGACCTATTTTTAGCACCACTGCACTGTGATGAAAACTAGCTGTGCTGAGTAGCAATGGGGATTCCTCTACCTGACCTCATCCTCTAACCCTGTTTTGACTGGTTTGATTTCTGACCTCCCATATGAACTGTGTTCCCAAGAAGCTAAGGGGTGAGACGTGGAGAAGCGAGGTTTGTAATTCATGATGGAGGGAACTGCTAACAGGGAAAGGTATAGAAGGTATGCAGAAGAAATACCTCACTCTAAAACTGTACAAACTTGCTAATATTTGTGCGGGTTTATATTTTTTCAACTTTTGCCTAATTTTGTTGAAGTCAGAGTTTGCTGTACAAGAGAGACTTGGCACTGAGGTTGCAATGTGAAATTATAGTAAAAAAGTAGTTCTTGTGGCTCCCTGTTTTTTTTGTCTCCAGCCTAAGAGATACAAAAGAATTAAGGGCATACTGACATTTTAACTACTGATGTCCAGCAAGCACTGCATCTTAGTTAAGGTCAGCAGAGGAAGCAGGAGGGCAGGAACCACTGGTCTCTCTCTGGTCTGCTGTCACTCTCCTTTCCTTTCTGAAACCTCCATTAGTTGGTCCATTGCCTCTTCCTTTTGCACAGATTCACTTGTGCAGGGTTGTTTCCCCTGCCAAGAGGAGGGACAAATGTGGTCCTAATGGCTTCATCCGGTTGAATTCAGTCAAGTAGATGGCTTTGCATCCCCTGCTGAGTTAGGTTCACCCACTGCCAAACTTTCTTCTCTCTGGTGTAGCAAGGGGGTGGTGTCACACCTCCACTTGTGCAGGCACGCTCAAGGACTAGATGACCTTTAAGGGTCCCTTCCAGCCCAACATATTCTGTGATTCTACGTGCCGCTGCAGCCTGTGCCTTAAAGCACAAACTGAAATTTCCATTTTGAAAATTGCTTTGAGATTGCAAATTGCTTTTTTCATCCTTTGGGATGAAAAGTCCTATATTGGTGTGTTGCTGTTAATGACAATAAATTATTCTTGAGGCTACGCGGCTGCTTTGCTTCCTATGGAGCAAAATGAGTAAGCACTTCCCTGTGAGCATGCCCAAAAGGTGATATGCCAGCAGATGAGCCTAGCAGCTGGGCAGCCTGACATTCTACTACTGCGTGTGACTTTTGCTCACTGAAAACTCCATGAAAGGAGACGTCCTGGAGAGGAGGTGCACCGTGGCACTCTGGGCACGCTCCCAGGCCACAAGGCTAGTGCTAGCCCCTCGGCTCACCTGTTGCTGGGAGCCATCTGTACCAACACCCTCTTTGAGAGGCTCGATGAAGCCCCAGCTTGGTGGCTGAAGCATTTACCCCGTTTGTTTTTCTGGGATCCATTCCAGCTCCTCTGAATCAACCTCTTGTTTGCCCACCTCCCCTTGCCTGCTGATCGGCCTGCAGCGCTCCCCAGGCCTCCCCCCACCCCGGGCCTCCACCGCTCCCTCGCCTGGCCAGGGGGGTCGTTTGGGGCCAAGGAGCGGTTTGGAGTCCAATTTCGGTAATGGACAAAGCGGCCATTAACTCCATCACCCACTTTCAGCGACACCCTTGTCTGGTGTTCTTGTTAAAACACTCAAGTTCGTTACTGCAAGTTCAAGAAAGAAGAAATAAGCTCCTATGCTATGATCATCAGCTGTGGAGAAGCTTGGTTTTTCTTACCCTGCCGCTGACTTGTAAATATTCAGGATTTATTGCTTTTGGAAGATGCCCTGTGCAAAAACATATTTCAAAAGGCTGATGATGCTGTAACACGTGTTCTGGCGTTTTGGGAGCACCATTAACGAAGCGAACTTTGCAGAGATGTGTTTCAACCGGGATGATAGGAATGTCTGGTGTGACGGATCCGTGGTCGGGCATGAGGAGGAACAGCTTTGCACAGGCTTTGAGGGTGGGAGAAGTAGAGGAATGACAAGTGGTATAACAGCAGATTTCTTCAGCAGTTCTTTTCCTTCTGTTTTTTACAGTAAGTGAGAGGCAACGGCAAATCATTTTGTGCCAGGGAGCCTGATTTCTGAAAGAAACCCAGACAGTGTGGAGAAAAAAGGGAAAAAAAAAAAAGGGAAAAAAAACCTGTGAACCACTCCCCAGCCACCTCATATCAAGATTTTAAGGCTCAATTAAAGCCAAATCCTGAAAAAGATTCTCATTAATTACTGTAATTTCGTGCAAAATGTGTTTATTTACTAAACTGAGAACAAAGTGAGAAGGCCAAAAAAACCCCTCAAAACAAACAAAAAACCCAACAACAACTTTTTTCTTCTTCTCTTTGTTTTTCTACAGAACCTAAAGGGAATGAGGTAGATGATGCTTTGGAAAGAGGGATGGAAAGGGGCAGAGAGAGATAGCACTGGGTTTCTTCAGGTCCAGCACCGGAGAGGTGCGAGTCCAAATTTGTGGCAAGCCCTCCTTGGTCGTCTTGTAAGACAACTGCTGACAATAACAGGTCTGAGAAGCGGATGCCCATGGTGAGGCAGTGGCACAAGCCTGAAGGGGGACTCAGGGCTCCCCCTGCCCCTGTGTGAGTCACCGCGTGACTCTGCCAGCTGGATTCAAAGCAGCTCGTGAAGGTGGTATTGATGCCAAGGCCACTGCTGTCTGCAAACTTGGCTTAGATATGTAGAACCCAGACTTGCTTATTCGTGTTTTCATTAGTAGTAGAGTCCTTCTTGTTCTTGCATGTGGCCCTTTTTGATACCCGTGTGCATGCCTTTTCCAGATGGCTGGGTTTTTAAATGGTAAGTTGGTAATAAGCTAAGACTGCCCTTCTGGATATACTTTTCTACAAGTCTGAAAGGAAGTAAGTGCAGTCAGTCCTCTGGAGATCAGGAAAATGTTCTGAACAAAGTAAAACTCTTTTGCCTCCCCCCCTTAAAAGAAAAAGGTGATGAATACAGCAAGAGAGGGTGTTGGTTGCTGGGAGTCTGCTGGGGGAGATTTGGTAGAAAATTCTTTTGGAAGGTTTGGTGGAGAGTATTACAGCTGAAAAAATGTCATTTCTTTAGAGAAGGCTAGAAGAATAAAAGGAAAGTCCCTTTTATCCAAGCCGTTGAGAGGCAGCACTGAGAAGAAGAAAAGAGGATTTAGGTTTTAGGCACTTTTTTTTTGATTTTGCATAAATATTTTCATGAATTTTCAAATACATTAACACAAGATTTTGATCCCACAAATTCTGGGCTAGGTATTACCCACTCCCTGCCTGTGTATTGGAAAGAATCGGGAGAGGAATAATGAGGAGGTAGAGAAGCATTTTCTGTTCTGTTAAGCTGAGAGCCCTTGTCTGAAGAGAGCTCTAGGAGCTCAGCAACTGGGCAGCTTTGCCATCTTCCAGCAATGAGGGCATAGATAAGATAAGCAGGGGAGCATTTATGAGCTCTCCTGGATCTGTTCTGAATTGCACTGATGGCAGATTGCGATCCTGGGCTTAGATGCCTTTAAAAGATAGTGATTCAGAAAGATGGCATAGTTAATTTTAAGAGATGTTCTTGTGGACATATCTCAACAGTGGGGATAGTAGGGTTCGGTGTGGTTGTTTGGGACTATGAGTGTAGTTAAATCTGTAAATGGACAAAATTGATGGGGTTTTGGTCTTATAGGCCAGATCGTTCATGGAATTTCTGTTTTAACCACAGCTTTCCAGGATGAGAGGTAAATGCATAGGAAATGCAGCTTAATAAGAAATGCAATATCATCACAGAAAAGATGGGTATAATAATAGCACTAAACCACACTAACTAGGCCACAACTTGACTGTGGTCTTCATTCAGAACGAGCCAGAATTTAATGTCTATTGTAGCAAAACATCCTTAAAAATGCTGGGCTGTCATAGAGGTATTTACAGACTTCATCAGTAAAGTGAAAGAATATAGGTCCAAACAAGTGGTGTTATCAAAGGCTCTAAACTAGACCTCCGGACAATAAAGGTTCAGATTTGCATGGATTTATTTTTTTAAAATTTTCCTTTCTTTTGAGAACCGAGTGCAATTGTCCTCCACTCAAAGATGGGAGGAGTGAATGGCCGGGGACCCATTATTCTCTTTTTGTCTCTGCCTTTCTTGATTTAATTTTTTTTTTTAATGAGACAGAAATAAAGGAACCATTTATCTCTTTCTTTTGTAGGGAACAATTTAGTATGACCTAACAAGAGCATTAACAGAATAGGGCTGAAAATTATAACAATACAGTAGACTGCTAGTCAGCTATTCGCATAGCATTGTGTGTGTGGCGCTTGGTGTTTTTTATTTTTTTTTAAATAGCTACACAGTCAGTCTAATTATTAGGAAATTAAGAGTGAGAGGGAAGTCAGGCAGAACTGTTGTACTTGGAGAGAAGAAAACATATGGACTAAATTGTAGAGCAAAGCTATTAAAACCAGTATGTGAGCTGCAGAGAGACAAAGAGGATGACGTGTTTACTGTGAATGGGTGGGGGGGGAGGCATCTGAAAACACAGAAACTGATGGAAGTAAGGACACATGAAATAAATTTAAAGGAGATAGGCTAGATTCTGTGGACATGGTGTCTTTTTCTTGTGTGATCAATTTGTACACACCTGTAAGGTAAGGGAGAAATTTATTTTTACATTTAAGTTCACAGTTAACTGGGCACTTAAAAAGTAAAGGAGCATGGAGATGAGAAGCCTTCATTTTTCTTGAAGCTGCTGTTCCAAGTTGTTCCACATGATGAGGGTGTCACCTTCACACTTGCCGTGAGAGGTTCTGCTGGCCTTAGTGAGACTGCTCAAGTGAGAGGCTGGCAGCCTGAACAACTTAAAAATTATGCATCCTTGTGACACAGGGAGTTAATTGGGAATGGGCCAACCTTTCCAAGAACTGGTCAGAATTATGTTGTTTGGTTTTTTTTTTTCCCCCCTCCCAGTTTCGGGAAAAGTGTAGGGTTTCTTTAAATGGGAATTTTAATGATCTATGGACTGCTAGGGAGTCGGGCTACCAGTCCTTCCTCTCCCTGAAAAATCAGCCTCTTCCAGGAGACAGCTCTGATCACAAAGATAAGGCTGTTCTGTGAGAAACCATCCTCTGCCCCCTGGGGTCTCCTTTGTGAAGTGTGCTGAAATGAAGAGCAGAAGGACAGATCCTTTGGTCCAAAGTGATGGTGAGAAAGAAAGGAAGCGTGACCTGAGTTCCCCTAATTACAGCTCCACGCACAGAGATCCAAGGCCAGGGCTCTGGTCTGTGCCCCTAACCCTTTTTTTCTCTTGATCTGAAACAATCCCGTAAGTGTGATAGCTGGTGTGTGGGTATCCTAGCAATGATATGTGCAGCCTGAAAAGATTGTCTGCTGCTTTGCATCAGAGCTCTTCTTCTTTTATGATTAAATGTCCCACACAATATTAATCTTTGCATCTTCTCTTAGGTCTCAGAAATTCCTGGCTTCTTGACCGAAAAGTCAAGCTAATATTTAAGGTTTCTGATAGTTTTTTTACTAATATACTTAAAAAGTGCAGAGTGGGTAAAGCAGTATAGGAAATTTCTCACTTTTAAGATTTTTTTTGCAGATTGATAGGAAATACCATAGTTGAAAAGTCATAGCAAGCCTTAAGCTGGGAAAAAACAGGCCTTGTTATGAGTGGGCTCAGCTACAATAGAATTTACTCTTTTGTCTTCTTTAAAAAAAAAAAAAATTGTCTCTTTCCCAAGAAAAAAAATCATCAATAGTCTGTTTATTTCTACACCTGCTGGAACCATTTTCTATTAGATGATGTGTGAGGAATGATTAATTCATTGCTTTTATTTCAGCTTTAAGGTTTGTGCAGGCAGCAGTGGGAAGAGGGTTTTGTGAGCTGGTCTTCTGCCAGGGATTGTCATTCACGTGGTTGACAACTCCATCTCTCTAGAAGGCCATATAATAATGTATTTCAGAATAAAAAGTCGGTTAAGGGGGCATTCATCACTTTGAGAGCATGTTCAAAGCGAGTGTCAGGCATGTAATTCAAGAGCGCTTCAAAGCAGGGCTCCTGAGAGAAGAATTAACAGGAGAGAAGCACAGAAAGTACTCCCTGTGTCCTTCCCTTCCTGCTTTTTCCTAACTGGAGAGTTGTTGCTTTTCGTCTCCATCTCAAATGCTCTGGGTTCAGCGTTATCGGCCGTGCCCTGAGCACCACTGTCTGTGGGCATCAGTGTGGGTTCAGTCATCACTTCCTTCTGCACCACCTTTCCTTGGGCAGAAAGGGACAGTGCTGATCTCACTCATGGTATTTGCACACATGAAATAGCTTCATTGATGTGACGTGAGTGTGAGGTAAGCACTGGGTCTGGAGCGTGCCTGGCAGCTGCTATCTCGTGCTGCCACCGTACAAAAAGGCAGCGGGCGTGGTGACGTGGCTCTGTGGCCGGGACTGCTGATGTGACAGCAGCAGAGCTGGCGTCCCTGAATCACTTGCACACTTCTGGTTTAGACCCTGATCTCGTTCTTGACAGTCATGTCGCTCCCACCTCTACAGGTGCCATTCAGAGATGAAGTTTTGGGATCCCATACAAACTGGTGGTGTTTTGCCGTGGCTGTGAGACCCCATTCACTAGCCCTGGCTCTAGCCACAGTTGTGTGAGCGTTAGGAGGAATACTCGAGTCCTTTGGCAAACTGAGTACTTCTGTGCTTTCTGAATAAGAAAGCAGGCTGAAACTAGCATGTGTCAAATTGCTCTTAATGCTGGTAGATGATGATTTTATCTACTCTTGTCTCAGTCTTTAAATTAGTTTTCTCTTTTTTTCTATGACATTGGTTTGGGCCAATATAAAGACATTTTTTCTTTTGCCTTGCTGGTTCTGTGCATCATCCTTGCTGCTCTCAGTCTCAGTCTGGATAGACCCTTCTACTTTGCTGTGGCAAATGTGTATTTTGGTCTCACCATGATCTTAACATCTCCATTGATGCATAGGAACCAGTGGGAGTTTTAAACCTGACTTGTCTTGATCATATTAGGAATAGGAATGCATCTTAGACCCATCTGTGCCTTAAGTGGAGTGCTGTTTTCTGCAATTCTTGTCACTTTGGGTCGAAGCACATAGTGCTTGTCAGTGTTGCTGGGCAAAATAATTCAGCGATTGCTGTATGCAAACCAGAAATATCTGACAACTGTCAACAAGAGGATCAAGGTGCTATCAGTGAAACTACAGGTTGTTTTCACCTTTAGATAGCTGGTAAATGAAAATTGCTCTCCACTTTCTCCAAGAGGGAAGTGTTAGAAACTATTAGCTAAAAGCTTTCTGCCTGACAGCATTAATTTCCTATTCATTTCATTAAAGGGACATTTTTGGAGAGACTTGTAAATTACAGCATGCTCCTAGCAGAATAATAGCTTCAGGAAAAACATGTAATAGCTCTCCTTAATCAAAATAAGGGCAAGTTGTTGTTTACCCAGCTGAAGAGTTGGTGATCACTAAAGCTTGGTTTCTGCGGTTTTTTACATTAAACAATTGTACATTTTTTGAAATATGTTTGAAGAGAAACATGGGTATATTTCAGTAAAGTATGTGCCTATTTGGGTATTTGTTTGTTCTGAACATGTTTATGCTGCTGTTTCCTTTTTTATTCCTCTGCTAGTCTCCCACACTGTCCGTGTCCTTCCTTGACTGTGACACGTCAGCCAAAAAGAAGCAACTTCAAACTGTTGGATAAAGCAGAATTCTGCCCCTCTGGGATAATGTAGCAGATATTATCATTGTTTAGATAAAAGCTGAAGATAAAACCTGCTGCCAGAGCTGAATGATTCTTGTCTTAGTCACATCAAGGATCATGTGTGAGTTCCTGCTGGCGCGTGCGCTGTGATGTTCAAGATCAACTCACGCAACTCAGCACATGTAAATAATTAACACAGGATGGAAGGAGAACCAGAATCAGATCATTGATTATAGTGGGGCTTTTTTTGGAAAAGGGTGGATGCAAGTGGGCTGGAGATAGCTAGGACTCTGATCTTCAAAGATGTTTAGATACCAAGTCTAGATCCCCAGGGGTATTTAGAAAATAAAGTTAAATTAAAATTAATATGCCTTTTTTTTTTTTTTGAGGAAGGTACCATTTTGCTGCTGAATTTGGCCTATGTCTACTTTTAATTGGGTCCTTGATAGTTGGTACTGTGGAGTTGTGATTCCTCTTGCATTATCTTCTCTCTGTTTTGCAACTTCTTCTGCAACCTGATTTGTTCCTGCAGCCTGTGTGTTTAATTAAACCTCAGAAAATCCTTTTAGCACAAAGGATTTTATTTTCATTTTAAATACATAAAATAAGGCAGAGAGAATTTAAGTAAAATAGAATAAGAACATTTTTGAAATAACACAGCAGTTTAGTAGCTGTAATCCCTTGCTTATTGCTTGTCTACTTATGAGGACTGGCAGCATATTACAGCTTAACTTAGTACCTCCCAAAACCTTGGTGTTTGTGCTCCTTCCTAAAAGACTAAGACACAGTAAAACTAGGGGCTAGTCTTTGAAAGTTAAATATGTGGAGTTAATTTTTTTTGGAGCGCATACTACGGTTGGATTTTCAGAAATGCAGGTGATTTCCACTGTTAAATTTGCAGTGTAATGGTTGGGTGGAGACAGGAAGGGTTATATGGAGATGGGGCAGGACCGTGATGTTACTGGTTGCAGACAACTGTGAGCACTGGCTTTTCCCTTAACGACAGCATTTCTAGCCTCTCTCAGTAGATTCCTCTGTAAAAGGACAAAACAACTGCCCTCTCTGGACAAAACGAAGATTGAAAAGCATATTCAGATTGATGTGTATCTTTCAGTTGGCTTCCTTGCTCTGGCCCAAGAAATGTAGTTACAAATCGCAGCGTGGCAGGGAGTCAGAGCGAAGGTCTGGGGCCTCTCTGTGATGTGGGGGAGGGCAGGAAACTTGTGGTGGGCACCACAACAAAATCATGCTTTCCGCTAGTGGCTGGCTGCTAGTAGTCGTGTCGGTGCATGTGGGGAGGAGCAGAACGAAGAAATAATTGAGAAAGCCATGAAGAGGAATAATGTTCCCCAGAAATAGTTTTCTGGGTTTTTTTTTTCATTCCTTATATATATGAAGTGTGGCATGCCGTGTTCTTGCCTATATTGCATTCTCCATCTGGCTGGTTACTGAAAGCTCAGATTCCTCTGGGCTTTTCTGAGTTATTTACTTTAATATTCTGCCTTTTATAGAAGAGATTATCTTACAAACTGGATTCTCCATAGTAGATAGATTTTTATGGTTTAATCCTGTTTTTGATATCTAATTCTATTTTTTTCCCTTGAATTTAATATTATTTCCCCCGACACACATACATAAACATGTGCCGGATTTCATGTCTTATTTTTTTCGTGGTAGTGTCTCATTCAGAGATTCTTTTCTTACCACACTTGATTGAGAAATAGCTCCTATGGGATTCAGAGAATTGTTCTATACTCCCAGCTTAGGGACCAAGAAATCACCATGCACCTTGTTCCCTTTAAATGGAGACTACAGCCAAAGCCCAATTAATACAGAGGGAATCTTGCCCTTGATTTCAGTTATCTCTTGGTCAGGCTGTCGGTCTTTTATGCTTCATTATCACTGAGCATATCATAATACATACATTTATCCTACTACATGCCTGTGAGGTAAGGAAATGATAATCTTTCCACGTTATTGATGGGGATTTAAAGTACAGCGAGATCAAGTGCTTAATCTTGGCAAGAGACTGAATTCAGTTATCGAAGTCCTGCGTTAGATAAATTCCAATGTATTGTCACCAAAAGGCCCTGCCACGTGGCTGTAGGTGCTGGTGAAATGTGTATATCCTTTATGCAGATGATGCAGTTCATTGGAAGCAGTGTGGAAACGGTTCTGGGAGCACAGCTTGGGATCCAGGACCAGCCATCCTTCTGGGATGACGGCCTTAAGTGAGAACAGCAAATCTGCTTTCTCTCTCTCTCCCACTCAGCTCTTTTTCTCCTGGGTATGCACTCAGCATTATGCTTTGTGGCATGTACACAATGAGAGTAAAATCCACCCTGCACAGAATATTGCTCGGTGGCTGTAGGTCTCTAATGACCGGTTATGGACCTGAGTTACTTGGAACTGAGCCTGGGTAGCGAGTGACCAGTGGCTTATTTGTTCTGCTTTGTTCATGTGAGATTTCTTGCAAGACAGTTGGCTCGTCAGAAGAAGGTTCAGGGTTAGAAAGCCTTAAGCTGGAAATTATGGATTTATTTTTTGGGGGCTTCTTTTAGTTGAAAGGCAATTATTTGGTCTGCAGAATGACTGGTGACAGGATGCTTTGGGTAGCAATGGAGGATGTGCTTGGGGTGGAAGGACAAGTGTCTTCCAAGCTATAGCTGAAGCAAAACAGATAGAGTTTTGTCTGCCCTGAGATCACTCCAGGGGGCTTTCTCTGTTCTTCCTTTTCCTTCCTGTGACACTCACTGATACAGCAGTGCGTCATGCAGTGAAAGATGAATCTCTTCTGGTTTAGCTATTTAATTTTATATGGGAAAGTAATGTGGTTTTTTTCTTTTCTTTACTTTTTAAGACATCTATGTAAAGGTCCCATAGTTCCTTAGGCAAATCACTTCGAGATTTAAAGCAGAAAGCTTAGGACTGTGTTTAGTCTTCCCATTAGGCTGAAAGGGGTTTAGATTTCCACTGATTGACCACCGAACCCTCCCTTCCTCCCTCCCCCCTACCAGCTCCACTTCTCTGGCCCAGATCAATGTCAGTAGTTAAATGGATCGGTTATTTGAAAGCTGTCTGTTGACCTTTCCTTCATGATTGATTGCATGAAAAGTGCACAGGAGTGTGGCTTCCAGCTAGGCGAGCAGTCACTGCTGACGGCTCTCTTTCACCACTCCCAGTAGCCCACTAGGATTTCCCACAGAGGAATAGGCTGCCTGTGAAGATGTCTGACCAGAGAGTGCTCTCAAGTAACCATAATGAAGCTGAAAGCTAGCTCTGGTCTTTCCTCAATGGCCGGGAGGAATTATTTATGAAGAGGAGACCAGGGCTGAGTGGTTTACTGGCCCTCCAAACACTTCCTGACCAGAGGTCTGGAATCGGAGAGCCACAAGAGCCCCGGGTGACAGTTGCCTATGGACGTTGACAGGTGTCCTACCAAAAACAAGGGAAGAGGACAAAACAGGGGCCACCTGACCCTCTGCACACACCAGCATGCACTTGCCATCTCACGCGCTTGCAATCTCCCACATGTGCTGTCCTAGCCCAGAGAAATAATTAACTTTTCTATTTTTCAATGTGCATTTGAAATGCAAAAACAGCCTGCAGGAGCAGATGCGTAGAATTAATCCTTGTGCAACTCTTCTTTCCTATGCTTTCCCAGTCTAAAACTAATGTCGTCAGAGCTTTAATTTGCTTTAAAGCTCCTGTAACCAATGCCATGGTAACAGGTTTTGATTTCTGGCATATGGAACATTTTAGTTACTTGCGATTGTTAGCATTATGAATAATAAACCCACCTTTTAACTCTTAAAATAAAGTTTGACAGTGCAATAAGTGACGTTCTGTTTGCACAGAAGCAGAGAATACAAATTACCTTAAATCAGGTAATGGGAAGCTGATGTATGATGATTACATTGTTTCATCACCCAGTTTTTAGGAGGTTGTGCAGGATCGGTAATTCACGGCATGATCTCCCTTTTAAATCACTTTCTTAATAAACATGTAACAACACTATCCTGATGTAGGGCACAGCATGACTCTCTGCTTAATCTATATTTTACAAACCAGCGATACACCACAAGTAATGAAAAGGTTCATGATGTCAGCGCTTGATTCTGACTGTCAGGGAATTGCTCTCTGTAGCTCTCCTCTTTCAGTTTTCCTAAAAGTTGTATGTGTGGGGGTTTTTTTCACCCAGCTGCAACATGTGGTTGATGAATTGACTCCCTCTGTTTTCACATGCTCCTCCACACAAAATGGGGTTCAGCATGGCAAAATTCTCCATTTGCCACGAATGCTCTAGGAATTAACAAATGGCATCAGCATGCCACCAGTTGCCACTGGTGGAAAGTACTGGTGGAGAGGGTTCACCATAATTTTCACGTCATCCTCTGAAAGGCCTAATAAAAGACCAGTGAGAACTATTTCAGGGTTAATAAATGGTAGCTCTTGTAATTGATAATAGCTCTTGCTCATCCATCCAGTCAAAACTAATACCTTTCTTTTTCTTAAGGGGTGAGACCTCAAATGGTGACTTACCAAATTGTAGGGAAGTGAGATTATTTCAGCCTCTAAAAAGAGCATAATCAGGAATAGACAATTTATTTCTTCTCTTGGCACAAGTTTAAAGTTACTCCTTGTACTGGAGTGGGAAGGGAAAGAAGGAAAACAGGAGATGGAAGAGGAATAAAATAAATTTAAAAAAATAAAAAAAAGTCGGCAGCTACCCAGCAAACCCAGTTTGAACCTTGTGCATGCTCAGTCTGCACAGCTGCATGTTGCCTTGCCCCAATGACTCACCTGGAGTAACTCCAGCACGATGCTTATTAGAGTGGCTTGTTTGGGTGAGAGGGGTGTTGGGCAAAAGAAATCCATGATATTTAAGAAATATTTCTGTACGTACAACTAACAGGAGAGATGGTGTGTGTTAGAAAGGAGGCTGGCATTTACTCAACCCTCTTTTACTCAGATAAAGATGAAATGGTAACATAAACCTCCCAGGCAGAAAGCTGTTATATTAAGGCCTTGAGGAAATGGACAATGCGCTGGAGGAACACCAGGAGGCTTGGACTCATGCAAGACTATTGCAGAAATGGCTCTGCCTTGCTGCTCAGCATTTTTACCAAAGTGGTGTGGAGAATCTAGAAAGAGCGTCTCTAAGTCAGTTTAATGTCCACTGAGAGAGTGCATCCCTCCTTCCAAAACATCCTTCAGGTTTTGTTCCAGTAATTCTTTTTCTCACGTTGTTTTTAAAATAGATACTTTTCTGGAATTAAAAAAAGAAACCTACAGGGATGTCTCTGTTGGGACATTCTTCTGATGCAAAGATGGAATGAGGGCCTTTCACAGGACTGTGAACTACAGACATATCAAAGAAGACATTTAGAATTACAAAGGTGTTCATGGAAGAATTAATTACTCGAGAATATCCAGCACCCATCAGTTTGGATGCTTGGGTGTAACACGGTTGAGTGTCCATTCTGTCTGACTCAGACCAGGACCATGAATTTTGGTTTCTTCTGAAAAACATCCACTAAGTATCCTGATTGTTGGCTGTTGGGTTGATTTATCAATCAGGACTTGTACCTTTGATCTGAAGGAAGAACTGGCAAATGCTCCAGAGAAAATACGCTCATTTAATCAAATGGTTTTCATTATGGATACTATGCCAATTTTCCTTTGGAAGGGAGCAAAGTCTAAAAATTTCCAACCAACCTAATAATGTGAAACAGCTTATAGGTGTCATATCAATACCCACTCTCCCTCCTTTCCCCAAGAATCCTTTTGTTACTCAAGCTGACATACAGCAACTCATTGCAACAAGTGCTGGAGCAAATCCTTGTCCCAACCCTGGTGTCCTTACGTGGTCCTTCAGACCCGGCACTAAAGGGAGGACTTGTGTCTCCCACTGACCTTGCCAGTTAGAGCCTGTGGACAACTTCCTGAGCACATACTTACAATGTGGGGAAGCAGGTACCCAAGGGTCTTCATTCCTCAGTACTCGATTCCTGCACAGGGTCTCGCATTGTGCCTGAGATAAAGGCACCTTACCTTCGAATAAAACTAAGGTTGGCGAAGCTTTTGATAGCTGAGCAGAAATGAAGAGGATGCAAAGCTTTCTTCTTCCCATGTAGCACAGCTGTCTTTAGCTCTCCTTCCCTGTTCGGTCCCCGTGTGTTGCCTGATCTAGTTGAGAGGCGTCCCTGCCCATGACAGGGAGGTTGGATTAAATGATCTCTAAGGTCCCTTCCAGCCTAGGCCATTCTATGATTCTCACCCAGCCCTGGATGCCTGACTGTTCCCAGCATTACAGTGCCAAGCACCCACGTTTCCACAGGGAGTCCAGCCATCCTTTCCACAACATCCCCCCACAGCTACCTGACATCTGATAGACTGGAGGGTGAAGATGCTTGCCTGTCCACTGCTGGTGCAAGGATGATACCAGATTTTGTAATGACCCTTTCCTCCCTCATGGAAAGCTCTGGGCTTCTGATTTCAGTGGTTTTATTTCCCAAATGGGCCTTTCTCTGTAGGTGGGCAGAAAACAGTAGGTTGATGGAAGACACACTAGAGCTATTTAACTCCCTGCCAGCTTAATATAATGGTCCTCACCAGTATGGTGTCTTGAAGAAAACAGGCGGGGGAGAATATCAGGCAGTCTGGTTTGTTTTCATTTGGAGGGAGAAATGGAGACATTTTGAGAAATTAAGTGCTATGCCTAAGGCTGGATGGGGGTGTCTGACTGGAACTCAGACCTAAATTTACTGTTGTCTGCTTGTGTAACTTGAGCTCAAGACCTTTTCTAACCTTTAAATAACACAGCTACAGTTCTTTCTGGTGTGGCTTCTTTCATATCATCCTAGTAAATCCAAGGATATTAGAAAGTTTAAGAATAAATCCGTATCCCAATATCCTGCATTTCCCTGAAGTTTTCTAGTGAATTTTGAGAACATAATTTCTATTTCAGTGTGGTAAGAAGTAGCACCTGCGGTGAGCTTATTTCTTTGCAAATGCCAAATCTAATGTTTCAAAGAAAGCTCAAGATGAAGTGAAAACGAGAGCAGAAGGGTATGTAGCTGTCATTAGCCCTAAGATTGTTTATGAAAACCCGAGATGACCTACAGCTTTAAATGACATTGATTGGCGTACTTTAACTTTGTGCTAATGGACTAATGACTTGCAAAGCTCTGAACATTCAAAGGGAAAAAAAAAGGACTGGCATCTGTGAAAGATGTTGATTGCAATCTGTGGTATTCAGCTGACTTTTCCAATAAGTGTTAAATATGCAGGATACTGCACAGAATGGTAATTGTTGCTATTTTTAAAAAAAAAATTTAAAAAAATCATTCCTTGAATAACAGTCTTTTGTTTTTAGTGCCAGGAATACAATGTGTTGAAATGAATACTTTCATCTGTAGCCTCTTGACACTAGAGGCAAACTGTGCTACAATCAAGTAGCACATAGTGTCTGAACAGTCCTTCTAAATCCTCAGGCCAAAGGAAAGAGTACTGAGGGAATAAAGCTAAAAAAAAAATAGGAGAAATTCCCTTCCTCCTCCTGCTGCAGAACACTTACCACCTACCTTTGATTCTTGTTTTCCCCCTTAACTCAGTCGGATGTTTGGGTTAAAAGAGAGGGTAGACTTTGCACTAAATTTCCAGTGTACTGGTGACTGTTTCTTCTTCTTCTCCTTTTATTATCCTGAGTAAAATGTGCCACTACAAGAATCCTTTTGAGATGTGAAATGCTGCTGAAAGGTCATTGTTTAGAGCACAGCCAATATAGCACGAGACACTGCTAATCTATCGGTTCTATGATGAATATGTTGACAAGCAGCTGAATTTTAATAATTAATAATGATAAAACTAAGGCGAGTTAATAATTTAGAGTCTGATAATGGAGAGTGGTGTGACTCTTTGAGTAGGCAGTTTCTGTTAAGTTTCACCTCTGTTAATTTTAACCAAAAGGAGCACTGTCACTTTTAATTATCAATGAGGAGCTCTCAGAGCTGTAGCACCGGCACAGAAGAGGTCAGCCACAGTAAATGTTAACAGCTCAGAGAGAAAATTTGGGGAGCATGTATAAATTTGATCTAAAGCTAATCAGTGCAGTTGATTCCTCAAGCTGTACATTTGCTTTAAGCACAGCAGTGTGTTACTGGAGAACAAGTAAGCAAAATGGTAAAAAGGTGAATGGATAAAATGTAGGTGTTCGTCATCCAAAGTATGTTAACCATGAAAAGTCAGTGTGGAGCCTTGATCTTACTAGCGATGGCACAGAATTGTCATAATCTCTGATGCAGCCAGAGTTTATGCATTTATATTTGTATTTTCATTGAAACATTCTCATGGACTGTCTATTGTGTTTTCCTCCTCTGAAGACATTTTGGATTCCTAAAGACATGAGATGCAGGTACTCATGCTTCTGTCAAGCAGGTTGCCCCTTCAAAACTGATGTGTTTTTTAAGTAGCTCGTTTCAACAGAAAGAGGTAAGAGACCTCACAATATGTTTCTCCAAGCTCTGTGAAAATCAGTAGCAGGATATGAATTGACCTAAATGATATTCTGGTGGAGGGAAGGGGTGCGTGTGTGGAGGGAAGGGTGAGCACACCCTGCCCCTGCAGCCCTACTCTATGCCTCAGCAGCCACAACGGGAAGACTGTGATGCTGCCAGTGGTGAGAACTCACTGGGGAAGGAAGTCTAGGGGATGTAAGGCAGAAATTTGAAGGAGACCAGGCTTCAGTGATTCTGCTGCTGAGGGAATAACTTTTGCTTTTATATCCCAACTGATAAATACGTCGTGCTTTCTCAGAGCTGAATATGCTGGTGTAGGGCACCGCAGCATGCGCTCCATAGCAGATTGCCAGCGTGGCACTAGATGCTGCAGTGCCTGAGTGTTGAGTTGCATTTGCCGCTACTTACCATAGGAAATTCCTGGAATACTGGGACTACTGAGGTACGTATTCAGTTATCAGAAGCATTTGGCAAGTTTCTGAGGGTGGCCACTGTAGTTGAAATGTTATTTTAGTAATTTTACAAAGCTCTTTGATAAACAGAAGTTGACATTTCTAAGAAACCCTGTTCTCTTCACCCTTGTGGTGGTCAGAGTTGGCCAGTGGAGAGGAAACACCTCACATGGTGCAGCTCAGGTTACACAGATCAGATGATTTAACAGACTTTTTAATGTTTGCTGTTTAAATAGCTGCTTTTGTTCCAGGCTTGGCCGAGTTTTCAGAGGGCTGCTGTTCTCCACTTAACTGTCTTGTTTGCAAAAGTCGGCCGTTCATGTTAAAGATGCATTGGCACGGTTTTAAAAGAAGAAATAATACAGCAGGGCAGTAAGTAGTTAAAGTATACGGTGTGTAGTATTCAGAGTTACTTTACTTGGCCTCAGCACTGTATCAATGGCAAAAAAATTAACACCAAAAAAATGCATTGCAAAGAGTGGCTGCTTCTGAGAAGCGCTCCGAGCAGTACCCGCTTGCCACTCTTACATCTCTGAGTGTGTGATCTTATCTCTGTTAGTTGTTTGTTTTGGCCAGACTCCAAGGGATTCATACTACAGGCTGTTTTGTCACTGCAGTTGACATAACTCACAGTTTTTCTCTATGGTTTTTCACTAGAGATAATCGTATTTGTTGTACTGCACAGAATAACTCCATCTCACTGTTTGTAGTTTCGTGTCATGTTGTGTTGATGTGTGATGAAGGCATGTCCTGTCATGATTTTATGTCATTATATGACAAGTCACCTTCCTCATAAATTAACACAATTTCATTAAGTTGCAGCATTGGGTCAAGTTATTTCATTGCAAAGTTTCAGGAGTCCCAGAGACCCAAACTAGTTCAGAACAATAAGAAAACTTTAGGCTAACCTTGTGAGGGTGTGAGATACTCCCTGCAAAATCAAGATTGTCCCATGAACTTATTTGTAGGCAACCTTTGCATCATATACCAGCCTAAGGCTGTTATTAAAAAACTTCCTGAATTGGTTAGCAAACATGGGTGATAAAAGACATGTGTTTCAGGCATCCATTCCTTTAAAGGCAAAATTCACATGTATCCACACCTGCTAGTTTCCAGTTGACTTGAATGAAAGGGATCCCCAAATGCCTGTTCTTACTCCCTAAATCCATTACGTAGCAGTATGATGTACTGTAGTGGGTGTACAGATGTATTAAATACCATAGAATAGAGTAGAATGATATTTAAAAGAAAGAATGATACTTAAAGTATAACAGCATCCAGTGCACTATCTTTTTATGGAGATCCATGATCCATAAGTCATTGTACTGATGTGTAGCAACCTGCTGCTGCATAAAGAATGGTACTTAAAGTATTAACAGAGAACGTTACCTGATGGGAAAACTAGAGCTATGCCTGTTTTATAGTGAGACATGTTTAACTGGCCATGCCCTCGATAAAATGTGCCAAGATCTCTGAAGTCATATGTGAACCTCATGCATTTTTAGACAAATGTCTGCATGAAAGGGTCAGATGTGTTTCATGTGCCCTGAGAAGTCCAGTTACTTAGGTCCAGACTTGAGAGCTAAGCCTATATCTCAGGGGTCACCAATCAACCCCCTTATGTTAATGCTGTCACCTTCTGACTTGATTTATTTGTTCAGGTAATCACATATGTTATTAGTCAATTACTGTAGATTTTGTATTACAATTCACTCATTTATAAATTCCAGGCCAAATTAGACAGCATATCAGATAATCTCTGTGTTTGTTATATCTACAGAAAGAAATGGTTGAATCACATTTTTGTGTAACAATTTGTTTTAGCAGTCGTCAGCTTCCTTTCTGCAGGTGAGGTAAGAGTATTTCTTATAAATACATGCTTTTGAGTTAGATTGCATATATATGTGTAGATGTTTTTTGAGAGTCTTGTAACTTTTTCAAATGTCAAGTGTTTTTGATAGGTGGCAGAAATGAGCTGAAAGTATAAAATTACCCAAAAAACCCACCCAAACTCAAGTTTTCCTTCTTGCCGTCATTTGTCACTTTACAGTGTATAAAACTCTGGAGCTTTTTTTTAATCCAGCTTTGTACTTAACTACATAATATCAATAACTACTTATATTTTCAATACAATCTGTGGACAAGAAGGTAAATCAAGTCTAGCTTTTTCATGTTTTATTGTAAAAGGGTTAGCTATTAGGTTTTGATTTCAGGCCAGCAGAAAGCCCTTGCACTTTAAGTATCCCTCCCTAGTAAATAATTTTTCTCAGGTACTTCAACCAGTAGATGTAATAAGTGAGCTCTCTCGTACAAGCTTACATAATTGTTGAATGGTTAAAATTGCCTCTTGCGTTTTGGCTCTTACTACATTTTAAACAACGACCATCATATTTATTCCTTCCCTAAACAAATGATGCAATGAAATAACCTATTAAATGTGACTTAAACACTAAACTCTCATGTCTTTACTTTTGTTTAGGAGCTGACAAGCTCACTTGAAGACTGAAGTCAATCACAGCCTCTGCTTAGGTTTGATAAATGAGCAGCCTGGTCTAGTGGAAGGGGGATTGGAACATCTTCCTCTATCTAAGATGGATGCCCACCTTCCTCTGCCTGTCAAGGAATTATGAGGGAAAAAGAGAAAGGGCTTGATCCTGCAAAGCACCAAATATACCCCAAAGTCTCACATTCCCTCAGCTTCCCAATGATTAAGATGCTGAAGTTTGTTCATTCTGCGTTAGGCATGGCAGCATGGGGAATTTCAAGTGCTCATTTAGGTTTTGCTTGTTTCTGTCTGCTAATTCATCCCTAGTTTTTAGTTGCTGTGTGGCAGCCACAAGGCTGGTGCACTGTTATCAATAAAAAATAGAACCTGTTACATAAATCAGATAAAGGAAATATCAGTCAATTCCTATGTGAGTTTATCTGTTTTAAATTACTTTCTTATGACTGATATTGTGTGCTGAGCTAAGAAGAAAAGAAAGCAAGCTGAGAGTACCTCTGGCCATTTTAAGATCTCTTGTAGAGAGTTTAATGCTCCTTTTGCAGTCGTTGAGGGTTGTCTGCTTGGTCTTATCCTAAGAGGACTGAAGTAAAGATCATGAAACTATATACTCCCAGCATTTTGGTTTTAAGCAAGATGAATATGCTTGTGTTTTTGTTTGCCTTTATTTTGCAAAGTTTTTTGGGGGGGGTTGTTTTCTTAAGGAAGTGGCAGGAAGAAAAGCATTTCCATATGCTGCAGCATGGAAAATTCAGAATGTAAAACTTGATACTAGTGAATTATTATCATTTGCTGTTTATATTAGGATACTCAACATGCTGTAGGATCTACCCAGAGACACCAGGAATGATTCTGCCACTGCAGAGCTCCCCAAATCAGTATAGGCACAGAGAAGATGACACAGGCCAGAGCAGATAAAGAGTGTTAAAATGGAAGTCAGCTCTGCTTAGTCTAATATGGCACAATTGTTTCTTAAGGGTATTTCATGGGTAATGAAGCTAAACAGCTTAGTTTCATTATCCAAGCAGAGATAAATGCATGGGGAATACATTTCAATACATCTTCTAAGCCTCCATGTGATTTAAGTCTCCAGTAAAGTCACAGTCTGTTCAACACAACACTAAGTTTGTAGGAGTTGAACTTTTAAACACAATTAAAACTTCGATTCCCAAAAGTACATGAAGTCTAATTTTTTGTAAAGGATTGAGTGATTGCACAAATAAAGACGTCTTCCTGACTAATTAGTTTGGAATCACTACAGGCCGTCATATCTTTGGCATGTGCCATCTAACCGATTTTACAGAGCCTGGGTACTCTTATGACACTTGGAGCCTGGTCAAGAGAGGAAGACACAAACTAGAGAACTGCTGGAGTCACTGGGCTGGCAAATACTGGGCAGTTGGCTTCTGGATGCTTGACCTTAGTGGAAGGGTGAAAAGAATATTTTCTAGCCCCTTCTATGGAGAAAGGCCCTGTCCCTTTAAGAATGTCTTGAAAAAAGGACAAGATATGGGGGACAGTGTTAAGAAATAAGTAGCTTGCATAGATGTAGGGCTGCAGAAATAACAACCAGTCTGACGTGATCCTAAATGCAGGCACATGCACTGAGTCATGCCTTTGAGAGGGCAATTGATATTGAATACATGTCTTAAGGAATTTTTACTTAATATGTCTTAGGCAGTTTAATCTGCATCACTTCAGAATTTCTTTTAGCTACACAGATCTTAGAGCAAGTAAAATGGCAGGTAGGATGATGCGAAGAGGACAGAGCCCTTGGCTGGCCTCTGCCTGCCTCTTTCCAGCAGGGCTCTGGTCCAGGGTTTGCCCTGTGATGCTTATCTTGAAAATGTCCCTTTACGTGTCTTATGCTGTTCATGCCAGGTAACTTGCTCCAAAGCATCATTTCTGTTTCCTCCTCTGCAGTGCGTGCACAGAGCAAACAGGAAAGCTTCAGTGAACCAAATCTGTTAGAAGTCAGTGAGGAAACACTCACTGATACCCATGGAAGTGAAATTTGGCTTCACTGGCTTGATAGATTACATTATCCAGAAGGTAAAACTTTGAATTTTGAGTTATCTGATAACCCTGTACTAATTACTGCTCGTTGATAAGCATTGTGCTATTCTTCAAGCGATGAGTAGAAAGCAGAAAATGCCGTCACTGTGTAAGATCAAGAGATACGGGAGACATCATAAGGCTATCTGCCTGGCTCATTTGCTTGCGTGCCCTCCTATGATCTCAAAAATCTGCTGCAACTCTGCACTCTGTGGAAAAGCCATAATATGCAAAGCAAACATGATGCTAGCGATGCAACATTAAGCGACTGATGATGTTAAGAAATGTACTAATACTTGTGTTCAAGGCCGTCTGGTCTAGTTTAGCCTTCCTGAGTCTCTTTAATAGATGAATACTGTGTGTTACACAGTGAAGTGCTTTAGGATAAAAGTCTCCGTGTTACTGCTGTGACATTCTCTGAAGTTAGTATTTTCTGCTTTATATTTTCCCTGCCTCTCTCTTCCTCCTATATATACATGTATGTATGTATGCAATGTATATACATTTTGAAAGAGAATTTTGCATTTCATTTCTCTTGGGAAAATTATTTTCCCTGAAGATGGCTGGTTTTCCCTAATGTGGGCTAGTGGCAGTGAGTTAATGAATTTTTGCTTCTTTCCGTAAGAACTTCCACCAGAGACACTTCAATAGTAGGATAGTATTGAATGTAAGTGGAATATAAATTTGACACAGTTGAAATGCCTGCTTTGATGGAAGGAGGCAGAATTACAAATGTCAGATATTCCAAACTGTTTTGAGATGACTGGATTCATTTGAAATACAGCTTCCGTGTGGAGAAACAGCCTGGGGGGGGCTTGATCTTGTTTACCTACTGACATGTTCCTTCCAAAGTTGGTTGTCTGTGCAGAAATTTGCCCATGCAGAACTGTGTGCATTGGGGAGGCAGATTCATTTTAGACCTTTTGTCTTTGGAGTATCTGGTTTGTCAAAAAGAAAAAAAAAAAAAAGAGAAAAAAAAGAGGTGCTACACTGTTCTTTAAACTTTAGAAAAGAAATACAGGATTCATTTAAGCCTTTAACATATTCCAATGCCTCAGTCTTCCTACAGTGTCCCAGTGCAGTGTTGCATCACCTGAAAGAAATAATTGGAATTTTTCATCCCAGTATCATAGAGTTAGCTGAGGAACCCAATGTCAATCCGAATTGGTACACTGTGGTGCTCTTTCTCTGGTTCCTTATTTCCCACACTCTGCTGAAAGAATGTCAAAATGGCTCCTGAATCAGAGAGTTCTTTCCTCTCTCTTCCCTCCCACCTTCACCCACACACCACACTTGGGGGCCTTGGGGTAAAAGGAAAGGGAATGCAAGTTTCCTTCTGACAGCATCGTTTATAATGATTTATTATTTCTATTACTGTGGTCCTTGGAGGCCACATGTAAAGATCAGGGCTTAATTGCACTAGGTGCATTGCAAACATGTGGTAGAAGAAAGCCGGCATCGTCCTGAGGACACTTGTTAATAACATACCCGTACTGACCACAGGTCAAACAGGTGTGTGAGATGGGGACAGGGGAGAAAAGGTATGAGATAAAACAGAGGAGCGAGCTTACTGTAAATGTATGCAGAAACTAAAGGAAAGTGTACTTTACTTGGATAGCAGGCACTAAAATAAACCTTACTAGCTTCTGAAGAAGGGTCAAGACTGAACAGACTGGCTGGACATGGTGCTTACCAGGAGAGTTAAGAACTGGGGATAAAACCCTGGGTAATTGTAACTCTGTAGATTTACTTTTGCTTTGAAATTTACTTTTATAAAAGCATGAAATTTTATGTATAAATAAGACCTATAATCACCTATGTAAAAGTAAGCAGATTTAGCACCTCTGAGAATCACAGACCATATTCTGTGTGCGACTGCAGGACGGATCTTGTATTAGAACTGTAGGATCAGAGCTCAGTGAGTAATTCCACATTGGTTATTTCATAAGCTTTGTCTTCAGTGAGCATAAAATACAATGTTCTTGAATCAGTTTATTATTTGAAAATATTTTTTCTGCTCATCTGCTCCTGCTAGGCTTATTCTTAACATTTCCTGGGTCACTAAGCAGTGACCAATATACCAAACTCTGTCTGGGGCAGGGAGGGACCAGCCCTCTCTACTGACTCCTGTGAGTCACCTTCCTTACCACCCTGCCTTGCCTTTCTTCTGTGTGAGGACCCATAGCCTTGAGACCGTACTTCTTTCTACGGCTGGCAACATTGCAGGAGCTTGCAGTGTTCCTGGAGCTGGCCTCTGGCCCCCAGCTGCTGGAGGAGCCAGGAGAGACAGGGACAAAAAAGGAAGGAAGAGTTAGGCAAGGCAAAAGATTTTTTTCTGAAGTCTTTCTTCTGTCTGTTCCTTCTGGAAACACTAGGGTATGAGTTATGTTTAAGGGTAGTGTGGATTTTTTTTTACTGAAAAGGAGACTTGCTGGAATTACACTTTTCTTATTGCTTCTAGGAAGCAGTGGCCATGTGAACCTGGTGATAAATCATGGTAAAGCCCACAGCGATGATGAGGTGAAGTAGGGAAAAAGCCTGCAAAGCAGAAAGCGAAGACAATAGAGGAGGCTTTGATTTGATTTTGATAGCTGCTAAACAAAGTGGGCTGACAAAAACCATTAATGCCCCTTTCAGCTGCCTCCACAGGAGGCCAGCTGCCAAACAAGAGAGGCAATGGCAGGGGGGAGTTATGTGCTGGCTATAAGACTGATGACTTCTTCTGCTTGAAGGAGCCAGAGTTGCTTGCTGGTGAATGTCCTGGCTTATCAGAGAGAGGCTTTGGGGTTTGTTTTTTTAC
>NW_009723675.1:0-34319 GCF_000703405.1 Apaloderma vittatum | reverse complement strand
TTCCAGTGGGCTGGCAACAGTTGGCTCTGGGAAGTGCCCGAGCTCTGCTGCTGCCTCGGGAGGCACGCTGAGATCCCCCCAAAATGCTCCATTTCTTGTGCAGGACGCAGCAGTGGGATGCTGCCAGGTCTGATGCACCACAGGGTGTGCTGATGGTAGTTTTGGCACAAGACCCTAGCGTGGCAGTGCCTCCTTGCCTTTTTTTTTTTTATGGTGATATTTAATGTTAATGGTTTTGTCACATGATCAGCCTTTGTTTTCCTGCACAATGAAATTCAGAGATAAGGTACTGCTGCTTGTGTTAAATAGCCCTAAGAGGTGTCGGGGATGAGTGGAGTAGGGAATCAGGGTGTGGTGCTAGGGCAGGGTGGGAGAATCCTCTTCAGACAGTAGTGCTTGCAGTGAGTTTAACAGATAAACTTCTCCCTTTTGGTTTTTCTCCATTCCATACCACTCCTTGTCTAGGATCAAAATATTCCTGTCTGTGTCTATGTGCATTTGCAACCTTGTTTTAAGGCCACATCTGAGCTCATTCTTTCTCAAAATAGTTTCCATGTTGGCCATGGTTAAAGACACCACTTGTGTCACTGTTAATCTGTAAAAATTCTTTTGCTGAATCAATAAGATTGTGCTTTGAGATCAGAGGGCCATTCTGCACAAACTCAAGTTGTTTCAATAATGGAGAAAGAAAGAGCAGACACAAATTGAACACTTCGTTATTGATAAAGAGCAGCCGAGATGACTAAAACAGGATGCTGGCTGGCTATAGCACTGGTTCTTTCTTCTGTTTTAATGTTTCTGTGGCTGGCAACTAGAGTAACACAACTAAATTTTGATCCAATCAATGGATGTGAAGTTTAATTACAATGCAGTAAGATAGTCTATCTAGTCTTAAAGTGGTGCCCAGCTGATGGGCTAGAGGAAGTCTGAAAGAATGTTTTTTCTGTTCATTTTAATATTACGTTCTTTCACTGGAAGTTTTCAGGTTCTGCACCATGGAAAATAGTTGGCAGTCTATTCTGTATGTCAGAGTATCTTAAAATACTGTGGATGTTGACAGCAAAGGCAGAGTTGCCTTGTTTATACTCAAGTGGTGACCAGTGGGCCAGAGACGCAGTAGCTGTAAACTGTCACTGAAACTCTGCTCTACTTTTAAATGCCCAACTTGTTTCCATTTCATATGAAAAAAAAAATCTATTCAAGGTTACCTGGACAAATTGTCTTTGACTTCAGATGTCTGATTTAGAAGCCTGTGGGTTACTAATAGAGGCAAACTGAGGTTGTTGAGTGTTCTCCTTGGTGTGTTACCAAATATCCTAACTAATGGCTTGTGCCTGACTTGGCAGCAAAGTTGATTTTACAGCATTTCTCTCTTCTCCCCATCCTTCCTTGCGGCAGCACTGTAACCCTATTGACATGATCTGACTTGAGAAAGAAAGCCTTAGAGGAGATTACGAGTTCTTTTTTTTTTTTTTTTAACCCATATAACTTCTCCATGGAAAATTATCAGTGCAACTGGGCAAACTGAGCTGTTTCCCCCATCCTTAAGTGATGCAGACAACACTCTCTTAATATGCAAATAACCACTGGTACTAATCTCCCTCCTTTATCCTACCTTTATCCTGCCACTTGCTGCATATTCTCTTTTCAGTTTCCATCACTTTCCTTAAGCGTCTGATAAGAAACCAGCTTCGGCATGTGTACAGAATTGCTGGCTTCCAGGACTTTTATTTCTATTACTTGCATCAGGACAGTGTTAATGTGGTATGAAATCATGCTGGCCGTGAGACATTTTCTAAGCAAATTCTCCTCCAAAATAAGCAGGCATCTGGGCCTGATGGAGCAGTGGAAGTTGCGGGGTGCAAGGAGGGCCTTGGAGAGCCATAGGTTTGAAGGCTGGTGGTGACGTTTCTGCTTTTCTTCCTTATATGGTTCATTACTACAGTGTTTGTTTTCTTAATTGATCTCTGTTGCTGAGTCTCTGCAGACTGTAATGTATGTAAAACAATGCATATGATTCAAGGGTTTGACTGTCTCACTATACATACTGACATATGGAGTATTGTGAACTACAAATGTAAGGAACTCGCTGCCCATTGAACTAAATCCTAAATCAGTTGTAATTTAAATCCTTTGTTCTAACTAACTCCAATTTAATATTTTGTAGCAGCAGATTTGCCATATAGCAGTGTAGTGCCTACAGAACTCACACAAGATCGGGGCTTACTTGGCTGGATTGCTGCATGTGCCATCGCACAGGAGAGAAAGGAGCTTGCTTTGTCTGAGCAGGCAGAAAGTCTGGAGAGAAGGGAGTGTTTTCATCCTTATTCCGCAGAAGAGGTGGGCTGAAAAATTGACAGACTTGCCCATAATCTTGCAGGGTCTTCACAGATGTGATGGCAATTAAATCTCCTGAGTCCTGGTGCGTCATCTTCATCGCAAGTTCTGAACTAATCGATAACACGTTTATTTGCCATCCCATGATTGCAGCAGTATTTTGTTGTTAAATACCCTGCAGTGTCATTAAAAGCTAGCTTATTTAAGAACTGTAACCAACGTGGGCACTTGAGGCATTTCTAAAGGAAATAGCGTGTGAGCCGTTCAATATAACTAACAATAAAGCAAAATATTTGATTACCCAGGAGGACAAACCAGAAACCCTTCCTAAACTAATCTGGAGAAAGCTTGGCAGTGTCATACCACCACGGCATGTCCTCTTTACTACTCCGCATAGCACTGTAAAGTGGATGCAAAATGAAACACAGGATTAAAAAGGGAAAAACAGACCTGAGCTAACTTGATCTGAGGCCATGAGTGGGACCCATGCCCCTGTCGCCTCTGACACCGTGAAACAGAGTGGCACAGCACAGAAGGGGAAATCCAGAACACCACATTGTGGCTTTGAAATTCCAAATTCAGCATTAAAGAAAACTGAAATGTTGCCGAGGAGGCTGGTGGTCCCTGGCAGTAATAACCTGCAGCTGTGTTTTCAAACACAAGCTCTGAAGAAAGCCACAGGGTGACCAGCAAAGGGGCATAAAGCTAATCTTCCACCTACCTTTTGTTATAAATGGTGGTAAACTGTGGCTCCTGGTTCTAGAAGCAGAACAAAGGAGTGATTCGTGGCTAGAAATTACGTGTTCAGATGCTTTAGGCAAAACCAAAAATTTCCCCCCCCACTGTTATATGGGAAAATTAGATTAAAACTCTCCTAATGTATCAAGGTCCAAAGAACTGAAGCTGACATCCTAGGCAAAGGAAGATGGTTAAGATTTAGCCAACAAAGGAAACATCTATAGGTAGTTTTCTGAATCCCAGCTGTTAAAAGAATTAGGAATTGAGCTGACATATGGATAATGCAGCATTGTTTCTGCTTTATGAATGGAAACGGTGCTTTTAATTGGGTTTTCAGTATATATGCTTGCTGTTAGAATTGGGTTTGGATAAACCTGCTGGGAAGTTTGCTTTTAATGTAGTGTTTTAGCAACGTTCTTGTTTTTTAACATTCTAGTAAGATTGATATTTAAAAGCTGTGAAAGCACTCGAGTAATTTTATTTACAATTTTGAATGGGCGTTTTGGGGAACTGTTCTTCTTTTTTAGTTGCCCTTTTCCCCATTTGATTATCAATATGCTGCAGATAAGAAGACAAATCCTGTTCATCTCCTATTGATTTTGGACTAAGTGAGCAATCAGCCCCTGTAACTCTACTCCTCCGCATGCTCAAATAACATCTGTAAAACAAGAGAGGCAGTAACAGATGTGAAAACCAGATACAGATACACCGCTTTTGCAAGGGAAGCATTTAATAGAAATAGGAAAAATGAAGTGAGTACATCAAGTAGTTTGGGAAGGCTACCTGAATTATTTACACTCTTGAAAGTGATAGTAACTGAAGACATAAATTCTTTCTAAACGAGTGGGGAAATTCCTCTACGATGAAAACTACACCAGAGTATATGAAGCTATTAGTGCAAATATACAACGACGTTATGGAGCACGAGCATTTTTTTTTTAATTTTGCAACAATAGAAGAGGCCAAATACTATTATATATTACATTAATGAGGCAGATTGCTACTTTTAATGGAGCCTCAGTGCTCTGCACTGCAATGTATGCAGATTTGCTAGTTAATAAGCCCGAACGGTGTTTCTGTTCATGGAAAATGAATCTGAAATGTGTGTCAGATTATCTGTTTGGCATGCCTGACTGGTGTCTGGAGTGGCACTTTGCTAATGTGCTATTACTCAGTGTCATTAACCCGCAGAAGTGATTGAAAGGTGAATTTATATTTGCATCATGCTGCTCAGAACAGGCGGTGCTCTGGATTAATCTGGTGCCCTGTGAAGTGGTGCTACACAGGATAAAACGAACCATGCGTCTCTGAAAGCGTGAATCTCTAACTCTTGGTAGCTTTTTCCATTAGAGGAGTGTCCCGCTGTGATTATGGTAAAATGCGGTCACGAAGTTGCTTGTGTGAATGTTTGTTTGTTAGCTGTCTGTTCAACATCATTAGAAATCCAAAGTTTTTGTAATTCCTGTGAAAAGCTTCTGATTGCTTTACTCATCAACATTAAAACCACATCAAATATTTTGGCAGCTGCATTATGTATGCGTAGCTTTGAAAAACTGCATTAAAAAAGGGAGGGGGGGTTGGTCTGAGAAATGCAGAGCTGATTTTTTTTTTCTTATTGATCAAGAAAGTATATCTTTTTGCATGCAAGCAGATTACTTTCATCCTACAATATATTTCCTTCTCCACTGAAAGTGAATAATTCTTGTTTTCTTTTCATAAGTAGAACCATCATTGTTAGTTTGTTGGGGTTAAATAAGTGGTTGGAGACTGCTTAGTGCTTTGCATCTCATGCTATTTTTGCAAACAACTTTCCGTGCAGGACGGTTTTTAAGGGAGGTTGAGCAAGTAAAAACCACAGTCTTTTTGTTGAGATAGATTTTGGAGCTGAAATGGGGCTTGCTATGACCTGTTCAAGTGTGCATAAATACCAACCCTTCAAACAAAACAATTCCTTGTTTACTAAAAATGTAGGGAGATGGGAGAGAGAATGGGGTTGTTCTGCATCTCTCCTGATTTGACTTCTTTCTGTTTGGTTTTACATTAAAGTATGAGGCTTGAAGTAATTAGTCTTTGGGGTTTTTTTAAATATTTTTTCAGTAGTTTTGAAATATTGATGTATTTGTCTGTGTAAAAAGGCAAAAATCCCCTTAGCTCTTATACACCCTATACTTCCTCTACAAAAGACAGGGAAGTGTGACATACCGTGATAATCTGCCTTTGACATACCCCAGAGTTGGAAATGTTTTCAAAAACCAGTGAATAGGGATTTTATTTCCTACATTAGCAGCTCAGGGCTCCCACTCAGTCTGCAACCAAAATGCCCACCGCTCCGGCAAGAGTTTTACCCGCGCGCTCACTCAGTGGGAGCCTGTGCCCAGACAGAACTGAGAGAAAAAAAAAAAAAAGGTGTGAGTGAAGACTGTGACATTAACAAAAAGTTGCAAAAAACGAGTGCAGAGCTGATCTTAAATGAGAGGTGTCGCGGTAATAAATGACTTCTGAAAATCGTGGTGACAGCCCAGTGTGCCCGGGATTGGGGTGTGGAGCGTGTGCGCTGGGACGCTGCTCATTGCTCTTTAGAAGGAAGCCCGTTCTTACCCATTTTCCTGGTAGTAAGGATTAGGGCTGTCTCCATTTATGAAGTTTAGCCCTTTTTCAGAGGCTTGAAAAATAATGGGCTAGCTGTTCTTCTCAATTAGTGCTTTATTTTGTTTAATCAGATAGAGATCCGTTTTCTGTCGTCCGTCTGTAATAATAATAAATGCACTGATGAGCCTAATTGTTATAGTAATTAGACCTCAAACCCAGGAGCAATCACTCCTAAGTTTTATTGCTCAGAAAAAGATAAATGCAGAGCAACCTTGAATGTCTTTCCAGACGTTGATTAGCTGTGTAGCCTAAGTACTGGGATTCTTCTGTGTGTTATTTTTACTGTTACTGGATGGTAAAACAAAGAAAAGAAATCCCGAGGAGTTCATCTACATTGACATGATAGATTACAAGAGCTTCTCCAGGGCATTTGTTCATCACATATAGATAAACTCAATCTCTCTCTCCTTTTTCTGTAATGGAAAGATTGCTGCAATGTGGGAGTTAATTAGCAGAGCTGTTTATGAAAGGGGGAGGGGGTGGTTACAGGCGTGGATAGACGGGTGGATGGATTGATAGATGAATAGATAGATTCTGGGATGATTTTAAGTTTAGTAAAAAAATTCAAGTATACAGGGGGCTGCAAAATTTGAATTTGCTCATATATAAACAAAATTACTACTTGCTGTCATCCCCATGTTTTTATGATAGAGATTTTTTATTTTAGTGTGTACACGTGTGTTTTTGTTAACTGAAAAGCACTCTCTGAATATCATGTAATTCCACTACCTAGCAAGTCCCTTCATGTCACCCAGTGAAAGCAGAAGAGATAGCACAGAAAAATAAAGGAAAAATAATTGTGAAGTTTAAGTAATTGTTAAGGAGAGTCTGGACTGGTAGTATAGTCTGTTAGTTGAATTGTTATGTTGATGGAGAAAATATGCGTGGTTATAGTATTGGTAAAGAGAAGACAATGCTATTAATTTTGTGCTTTTTTAGAAAGACAAACCCAGATCATATTTCAAGGATATTTCTTTATTATTTTGGATATTACTCAATTTAGAAGAAAGTTACAAACTGCAACGAATACCTCTGTTTTTCTGCTTTTCACGCAAACGGGGGAAGGCAGTGACCTTATCCTATTTCCACTTCGATGACTAATACTGATATAAATCTGAACAGATTTCAGACTTTTCTGTTTCTGACGGGTTTCCATTCCTGGTTCGCCTTCACTAAGGAAACATCCTTGTGGACTAGCACAGCTCTCTGCGACTTGGATTTCTGTTCCCCTGTTTTGATGTTTATTTAATTTCATTTGTTTTTTAAATAATACCAGTGTTCCAATTTAATTATATATATAGAAAAAAAAAGAATAGCTCTTGAAGTTAAGGAGAAAGCTCATGAAATAATTCCCATTTTAACTTTATTTAAGTAAATATATATTTTTAAGACATGGTTGAAGCCTTTGACTCAGAATAGTATTTCATTACAAATGTGAGTGTTAAAAGGCTACAATTATTTGTAAAGTCCACTAGCAAGGTGTAGATAGATAGCAGTTCTTTGGGCTTTAAGAGGGAAAGTGCGAGGTTCAAAATGCAACCAAAATTCATTGCTAATGAGCCCATATACAGTCATATATGTAAACATGTCACATGAAACACATTTGGGGATTGCACAGAAATACTTTGAAACTTCATGTGAGATGAAGTACATTTCATAGTTGCCTTATTATCTGTTGCTCTGGAAGAGACTGTCTGACTGAACATGAGACCAGGGTGTCCCCCAGTCTCACAGTTATCTCATTCTCTGATTTAATGCAGAAAATAGTATGACTGTGTCAAGTGTAAGTACAAGTAGTGCCTAGGAATGAGGAATGAGGGCATTTGTCCGGAATAAGCACCTGTTTGTGCCACTCATGCCTCCATTACCTCAAATTTTGGAGCTCTTCATGTTCTGTGCTGAGACAAACCTAACCCAGAAGCACCGTCTCTCCCCTGAGCATGCCAGCTTTTGAAACAGACATCTCCCACATGGCTTGCTGCTGCTTCCCCTGTTCTTATTTCTTGCAGCTAAGTTTCTTCAGTGAGGCAGTGAGATGTCCAGCCACCCACAGTCTCCTTTTCTCACCAGAATGCCTCCCCCAGGTATCTCATGATGTTTTCCATTTCATATAGCTGCCTGAAAGAACACAGTTAGATCAAAAACATACAGCATGGCTATATGCTGTCATCAATAAATTCTGCCAAATCGTCTGCATGCTTATACTATATACGATATTAGCAAAGAAAGTGAGAGTCCTTCTGCTGGGATCCCACCACCAGTAAACGTTAGTCAGGTTCATAGTGAGCACTTATATGTAGGCCATGTTTTCAAATATTATCAGTTGAGAGCCTTCAACTAACGAAAAAGAAAGATCATGAACCAGTTTTCATGGCAAAAAGCTGGTGAAACCCACTTAGGGCAAATGTCTCACTGTCACTTGGAAAGATAAAAACGAGGTGGGGGCTCCTTCCTTTCTCCACGTGAGAAACCACCCATTGCTCCTTCTTGAGTGCTTGGGGGGCTCTCTGATTGTTACATTTTAAATTTTTTATTGTTTTGTTAGCTTAACCTGCAGTTGACCCATACAGATTTCATTCAGAGTGATGCCACTTAGTAGTAATGCATTTTCTGACACCCTGTAGAAATTACGCTGCCGGCGTCGCAGTCTGGACCATCAACCCAGGCGGAGCTTCTGGCGGGCTCATCCCCTGCCGGGGAGCCTTGTGCGAGGCTGCTCTTCTATTATTTAGCAGCTTGCTTATGGCATCGTGCTTGAACTCTGGAACTTTTCAGGTCCACTTCCCAGGGGTTCAAGGGCAATTATTAACCCCTGCAATGCCAAAAATCTCCAAGAAGCCAAAACGCTATAGAGGTGTGGGGGTGCCCAGCTGGTGTGTCCGGGACATTTGCTTATTGCTTGACACCTCTAAATGAATTCAGCCACCATCTTCTGTAACTCCCTCTGGGAGTCCCAGTGCAGGGCTAGACCCCAAAGGGTCAGCTGTCACCACCCCAGGTGCCCCTTTGCATGCTTCTAGGCAAAGGCAATGCTTCCTTTAGCCTTGACATGACCAGGATTTCACTCCTGATGTCTAATGCTGTTGTGTATTTAGAGTCCTAGGTTGCCTGCAGAAAGAGGTATTTAGTCCAATTATTTCCAGTGCTTGCCAGTATATGGTACTGGTTTCTTTAAGTAGAGTTTCCAACAAAGTCTAAGTAAAATATGTCTGTTGCAATGTAAAAAAGGCAAACAAAACAGGCTGATTGCTGCTGATATTCATTGCTCAATGCCTTCTTACAAACGTGATCCTTCAGGAAATAATTTTTAATTAAAAAAAAGTAGAGACTTAAAATTAATGTTTCTGCTGTGCCTCAGCCTTTGGAACAACAAAAGGAAGGCAGAATTCGAGTTTTCTTTTAGAATCTGTGAGAAGTGAGAATATTTTATCTCATGAAGTAGAAGTATGAAAAATAACCAAATTCGCTGTTTTCTTTTTAGCTTGAAGCTGCAGGTCAGGAAAGCGTCAGGCAAGAGAATAATAGAGATGAGAAAAGCTGGGCGATGAACAAGCAGGGGTTCTTGTGGTGGCACGTTTCCCTGCAGCTGTGGGCGGGCATGTGGGGAAGGAGAAGCTGATGGGGGAGCGCCTACGCTTCAGGAGGACTTTGTGAAGCCATGCTGTGCCTCCTGCTTGCTTTTCCCATCCTCCTTGCAAGCTGTGAGACAGCTCTCACGAGAACTGCATTGCAAAGAACAGGGACGGAAAAGCCAGCACCTGTGAGGTACTGGTAAAGGCTCCCTGGAACTGCTGGCATGAGCCTTATGTTTTAGAAGGCATCTTTAGGGTCTGGTTGTCCAGGTGGACTTTGTCTGTTATTAAGGCAAAGGGTTGCTGGTAGTAGCACAGTGAGGGTCCTGTAAGGCTGAATGGGGAGTCAGGGGCTGTGCATGATACTTCACCTTCCCGAAATCCCTGCTTGGGCACAAGGGCTCCTTTTAGAGGCTGCTCCTGAAAGAAAAGGTCTTAGATATTTTTAAATGGAGCTGAGTGACTGTCTCAAAACCAAACGTAGGCAAAAAAGCTTGAATCAAAAGCCAAACCTACACCTGTTTCCCTCATATCTTTTGGCCCCATATGCACAATGGAGAAATGTACTTGAATGAGTTAGATGCAGATGGCAGCTACCCATGGTCCCAGTGCAGCTGTACTTTGAGATCTTTGCATTTTGCTTGTTTTCCACACCACGGCTTAAACTCTCTCGTAGGGTAGGCACTACCTGCCAGGTGGTTGCGGCCAACCACTCTTCCAAGCATGCAGGGCTGATGCAGCCTTCATCTCTGCAGCTGCTCTTTTGGCCCTTTACAGTGCAATGGGAAGCTAAAGATGTAAGTGATACGACATGAATTTTGTCCTAAACGGAGCTGTACCTCCCTTAGCTTTGTAGCTGTGGACTGTGAGTCAAATTAAAATGTGACAAATCGTTATGCAAATGAGGAAGGGGAAAAGTGTTATTTCTTAAGTGCTACATCTTGCAAATGGATGTCTGCAGGCTGACAGAGCCCTGCCCTCTCCTAGAGCTCTGAAGAGCTCTGCAAAAGCAGGACAGGGCATCTCCATGCATTGGCTTGCAGAATTAGGGCTGGTATATGAAGACAAGGAAAAAAAGGTAAAGCCATCATTCGTCTTACTGGAACTTACAGTTTGGAAAGGTTTTTCTATAGACAGATTATCACTGCTTCAGAACTAAGTACCTACGCGAAGACACAAAATGATTGCAGTTCCTTTGTTAAAGGGATATTAATTTTTAGTGGATGTGAATTTAATCTAACCTATCTATTCGCATTAGACAGATGATGCATTATCGCTGATGATTATTGGAATTCTGCTTAAGCATTTGCAATTCAGACGGGATGCTGTGAAAGTAAAATTGAGAAGGAAATGACCACAGACAAGTGTGAAGCTGACTATCCTGTCTCCATCAAGAAGCGCATAAAAACATTTTAAGCCTTGAAAAACAAACTAAATGGTCAGAAAATCTTCCTGGTGGTGATAATCTTCATATGTTTCTATTGTTTATATGAACTCTAAAATCCAGCATTTTAACCTTAAGACTGTGTCCCTCATTCATTTGGTAGCAGGTTTATTTTTCAGCTATAGTGTCTATATAATAAAATTGATTAGCCAATTGATGGGGAAACAGTTGGGAAGATAAAAATTAATGAAGCCCCTACGAGACAGCTCTTCCCCCCCATCCCCAACAAACCAACAAAAGGTCAGAGAAAATCAGAAGTTACTCACTTCTGACTATTTTTTGTTGGTGGTTTCCAAGGTAGCATTTGATCTTTGGTGGCTAAAATCCCTCTGATCAGAGCTACTGTGCCATCCTGTGGCTTTTCACAGGGTCAGCTGGCAGGAAAGTTTGCACTTGTGATTTATCACATACGTGACTTTTAAAATGGGAAAATGAGTCTGGAGCGTCTACCAGAGTGCCCAAGCATCAGATGGAGAGACACATATCTCTAGTTCCACCTCACTCACGGTTTGCCATAAAAAAATCAAACCTCTCCCAATCAACCAGAATTTTATAGTGTTTATTTTTTGCATAAAATAATGAAATTTTAATTCTTTAGCTCATAGGACAGTTTGGGGAATATAATTATTAATATTTATTAATTTAATTTTCTTTCATTAAAACTAACAGCTAACATTTTAATTTTTGCTACTGTTCCTAGTATACCTGGTCCTAGAGGGAAAATAAGGGTGGTCCTGGGAATCTTCTTAAATTTACGACTGACCTATCCAGTATGAATCATCAGTCTTCAGAGAAATTAGAGGTCCATTTTGCTATTCCTTTGTCTAGGGTTTTGCAACTGCAGGAGGGGATGTTAAACACTTACTGGCTCAGTAACTATCTACAGATTATAACTGAAAAGCCCACTTACAAGTGATGGCCTGGCAGTCGTGAATTTGGTCCAATATGTTGAAGAAGAGAAAGGGATATAGTCCAGTCACATCTGGTGGACTGCTGGTAGGTGATTGGAAAAAAAGCAATATATAGATGAAAAGAGTCAACAGGTGTTTTTTTGGTCCAGACTGCCTTTGGAGGATGAGGCAGCTCAAAAAAGAAAGGAAAAAAACCGACAAAAGATATGACTGAATACTTGTATTGAAATCCAAAATCCAAAGTCCTCTCATGGCATTTGAGTTCAGCAAGCACTTCTTTATCTGAACCACTTTTGCTAAGGTTTCTTGTGACTTGCTGATGCCCCCCGAACTCCCCCGGAGTCCCTCATGACCAGAGGACGCTGTGCCATCAGCAGTGATGTGGGAAGCACAGACCAGACCCAGCCACCGACTCCATCCTCCTGCAGTCGGTCGCTGTGGCCTGAGGCATCTTACGAGGGCCCAGCGTCGAGGAAGGGTGTTGACAAGGGGCTGTGCCTTTGGAGCAGAGCTTTCCAGCTGTGAGTCAGTCACTTTGAAGCCATGAGTCCTGCACCTAATCTCTGATGGTAGTATGGCAGCCCTCTCTTGAGTGTCTCCAGCTTAGCTTGAGGCAAGAACAGGCTTCGATGCGTGCAGTCGGTGAGACAGGCTATACAGCTAGTTGATCTTTACCTTGGCATATCTATGAAAATCATGCTACTGGGGTTGGGTTTCTGTCTTGGTTAAGTCTTCAGAATATGTCAAAGGTGGCAGGAACCTGAGAGGCTCCTTGCAGGGTTTCTTTTGCTTAACTTTTAGTTTTTAAGAGAAAATAAAGGCATTTATTTTTGTTTAGTTCTTTTTTTTCTCCTAGAAAAATAACATTAATATTGACAGAAAGGGATCAAGTCTTAAAAGTGAATGACTTCTACTTGAGAAACCTCTAGAGAAATCTGTGGGCTGAAAACTAACCTCTCTAAAAGAAATGGAAAGCGAAGCTACAGTGTATTTGAGGATCAGTTTCTACATACATTATAGTTGTATGAAGATGTAGGAATATAGCTCACAGGCTTGTTGACAAGTTTATTTAGTTTATTTAGCTGAAATGAAGCAAGCCTGATCTAGCTGACAGGTGGCATCCCTGGTGGCAGGGAGGCTGGATTAAAATGATCTCTAAGGTCCCTTCCAGCTTAGGCCATTCTATGATGATTCTATGATGATGAAAAATGGACATCAAATTGTTTCCTCACCTTAGAAGTTTTTGAGAGAATAAGGGCCTTTGTCTTGCAGGGGCAGCTACAGTGTGCAGTCAACTTGAATGGTGCCATGTAATGCCTTATCCGTGTGAATGTCAACCTTTATTCAGATTTAATGATCAGGCCAATATTCTCTCTGTTCCTACAGTGTACTCGATGGTATGTTTTCATGCTTTCAAATGAACCTGTAGATGGTCTGCAGATGCTCTCGTGTGAGTGCTCAGGATCACAGGGGCAGAGGTGAGGTGTACCATCTGCTGTCCTCCCACCTCTAACGGCTTCTCAGGGTTGGTACCACGCTGCAGATGTGACACTGCTGGTGTCAGACCGGCAGTGAGCATTCAGAGGACGAGGAGGTTCCTCTGAGGCAGTGGGTTTACAAAACAGGTACAGGGCAGTTTGTGCAGCCCAACCTCCTTGCTGTCATGGATTTTGCTGGAGAAGAGAGAATGCAGCAGTGATAGTGAGTGCCCAGCTCCCTTTGCAGTGTGTGGAAATGTTGACTCTCTTAGACAGATGGCAGAGGTCTTATATGAAGCAACATTTAAATTACAGGCCATGGAAATGAGTATTCTGACCTTTTGGTAAACGTTTTGCTATGCACTCTTTTTAGTTTTATTCTTCATTCACTGGTGTTTAAAAAAAATAATCCAGCAGAAGGTCTGAGACTGACATTTCCGAGTGAAACAGAGAGTGCAAAATTTCAGTTTGACCCTAGCACTGCAGCTGCTGAAATATTAACAGCATTAAATGCAGGTGAATCGGAAATGTGTGTGCAGGCCAAAGATTCCTCCAGGCGGTTTTCTTCAAGCTCACCCGCTCCCTGCGTCGCTGCTGCCAGTGGGGAGTCTCCTCCGCTCACCCAAATGAAGAGTGACAGGGGTGATGAGGACGGCGGTTATTGCAACAGCCTTTCTTTGATAGCAAAAGCTGTCTGTCTGATAAGATTTAACAGGCAGCGCGGGTTGTTCAGGCAGTACAAAGCCACCACTGGAAAGTACGTGAGCCGGCTAAGGAAAAATCACACGTTCTCGCGCAACACCGGCTGCCGCTGCCAAGACAGTGACTGTGGAGGCTTGGGGACCGGACCCCCCCGCCTGCCGCTGCCAAGACAGTGACTGTGGAGGCTTGGGGACGTGGGTGATTTTCCTGAGGTGAATCAAGACCTCATGCTGGGCTATCTTACCTCCCTGGTCCCAAGCTTTGCCTGCGACGTTCCTACATTTATTTTGTGCATGTGTGTTGTAACGTGGGCTACCCCAGTGCAGCAGCAGCAGTGAGGTAGAGGTGTCCTGTGGATACTCCTCCTGGGAACTGCTGGTTTTGGTAAATGATTCCACTTAAAGCCTAGAAAAGAAAATATTTGCTAAATAGAAAAAAAATGCTCCAAGCTGTCTATCCCAAACCACGGAGAAGGTGGTGGTGCTACACGGCTGTCAGGCACTAAGCTCCCGTAGTGGCAAGATTTTGGTGGTGTTAGGAGGTGAAATATTTGGAAGCAGGCACTCTTGTAGCTGTCAGAATCATTTGAATTGTTAATTTCCATCAATGTCATGCTAGCTTTTTCACAGGACTAGTTAATGAGGTAAAGCAGTCATTTCGATATTGCTACGTTTAAGTTACTGGAAAATCTGCCATGACATAAATGGACTTTTAAAAAAGCCAAAATTAAATTAAATGTCTTTAACTATTCCTCCCCCTCCTCTTTATTTGAGTATAATAAAATACCAAGAAGGGGATTTTAATTATTATATATTTGCTTAAGGCATGAGTTTCATTCCTTTCTCATTTTAGGACATGAATAAAAAACATGAGTTTGTTTTCAAAGTTAGGTTTCTTTAAGTTTGTTGCCTGATTTTTCTTCAACTTTCTGTCTGCTCTTTTACCCCGTCATTCTTCCCTCCCCCAACTGCCACCACGAACCATCCTTCCTCGCGTTCTTGCAAAGCTGCCAAGAAACTGTGAGCAAATTTAATGTCTGAATAACTGCTCGGTCTCTCAGTGACCTTGAAAAAATTACTTCGCGTCATTAAAAATTCATAGAAATGAAATTTTTGTGAGGAGACTGGCACATGCAAAATTAGTACTTGTTGAAAGGCAACTGGAGTAATCCAACCTCGTGAACTTTCGAAATTGTAATTCTTAGGAGAGCTAATTGCGGCCACCTTACAACTTGGATCAAGTGTTGCTGTTTGACTTCCTAGAATAACATCATCCTATGCGTGCTATACCTGTAAGCACATGCAGTAAAGTGCAGGTAAAATTGGTACGTGGCTTCACAGGCATGAAAATGTTTAACGAGTGTTAAGTGGTGATAGGATGATACGTGCAGTAACAGGATGCAATGCCTGAGTGGGGTAGTTGGGAAGTAAGTAAATGATAATGCTAATAGGCTGCATAGAGCTCTGGGCTTCATATCCACTTGGTGCCATTAATTAGCTGTGGTGCCATGAAGTTCAGTCCTATGTCAGATGTGACTTCTTGAGCTAAAAGAATTTATCAGTCCAGGATTTTTCCCCTTCCATTGGCCATCTAAGTTGTAAAGCTTGGTTGTCCACTTGAAGGGGGGGAAGCATATTTGGGTGCTACCTACATTCCGTGTTTTCTTGTTTTCCAGTTATATGTGAAAAGTGTTTCTCTGGGAAAAAAATATTATTCTGAAGTACAGTGTGTAGTAGCAAAGTGCACTTTCCCTTCTTCAGCAGTGTGGCAGGATGGAGGTTTTAACAGCTCTCATTTGTTCCATTTTTCAGTTCAGGGATATAAAATGCAATGCTATCTCCCCAGCCCGAGCACACCAGGTTGTTCAGCCCTGATGGAGGTATCCACTGAGGGTTTTTGAGTACTGACCAACATAGTGGTCTGGTTCTCAATTTTTGCAGTTTATTCCTTGAAAGCCGCTGGTTAGTACAGGAAAGCCCTGCAGTGTATTGAGTGCGATCCAGATTTTATTAACCTCAATTGGAAACTTTCCATCTACGTATCGGATTCGAGATTTTTGTTGCATCTGTGGGAAAAGGAAAGGGTATCTTTTATTCTTATGATCCACAGAGGCTGTTTTACACTGTCACAGTTGAAAAATCACCAATATTTTGGTGATTTCCTGCAGAATTCAGTGATGTCCCAAGCTGTTATGCAGAGCTGGGACCACGCAAAGGCTGCAGCCAGCAGCAGCAGCATTTTGCTGCAAGTAGATTTTGGTTGCCTGACTCTGAAACACGCCTGTGAGCTCAGTGGACATGCTGAATATCAGTTGTAGCTCCATCACCACCCATGCTGTGATCCATTTTGCTCTCACATCATAATTAAAAACTCATTCCTCTCAGTAATGTTTGGCATCGTGGCTGAACTGAAGCAGTAAGCGGCTCAGATAGGATGCGTCTGAATGAAAGTTTGACTGCCCAACGTATTTTCGGCCAAAGTCTATGAGGATAGCAACATATGCATAACTTCAGGGAGCAAGCTCGCTCCTTTTTGCTTTGTTCCTGGGCATTTTCTTGCCTTTGTTATACAGTACCTTGGTTTTTGAACACATCCTGTTGTCTTCCCTAGTGCCTTGCTGCTGGATGCCATTAGCATATATCTGGGCCGCCCCTTGCGCAGAGCTGTCCCCAGGTGAAAGCCCTCGTGGTCTGGGATGGAAAGAGGCTGCAATTTACTGAGTCCATTATCACCTCCGGACGTGTAGAATGATAATGGAAGTGACAGAGGTGCAGCTGAAAATTGGCTCTTAATATTTTATGTGTTAAAGCCGAGGATTGGAAATCTCACACTGCTCTTCAGGGAAAATGAAGTATGTGTGTCTTTTTCCCCCCTCTCCCCCTCCCACCAAATCCAACCATTTGGGCAGAACAGCTCTCTTTTTACACCTATGCATGATGAAAACACTGTGCTTTGGTAGTGATGTTTTAAAATACAATGGCATGAAACAATAGGAAGATCAGTGAGTTATTCTGAACGGTAGTATGGAGCCATCAGGATCACTGCTGCGGTGAAACTTCGTGGGACTTACATGCAAGGCTATTTCTTTCTTTCCCCCTTCAAGTTAGGGACAAAACAAAATGTCTGCCTGAAGCCACATCTTCAGATTACTTTCCTTCACGTCTTGTAGTCTGTAACCTGGGTAGTGTCATCTTTCTGCCCTAATGCTTGCAAATTATGCTCTTTTATCAAGGCAGCTCCCTTATCCCTCCTCTGCACATACACACTGAACTATTATTCAAGATTACTGTTCATCTATTCACGTGTAATGTGTCAGAGATACATAATGTTAAATAGTTTCTTCTTCTGGATGACTTATGCAAATGGAAAATTAGCTTCCTGGCCTTTCACCAAACTCTGCACACTTTCTGTTTCTTCTTGGTAGTGATTACAAGCAATATTAGATGAAATTGGCTCTTCCAACTTGGCTTTATTAATTTCTCGTGTCCTTACATCAGTTACAACACTTAGGACTGGCCATGATTCCCATTGACACAGAGATTTCTCGAATGCTTTGGAGGACTCCTTCCCTTCTGCTTTGCCTCTTCTGTGCAAATGCTAAGACTGGGAGCAAGAGCACTCTGCTGAAGGGTATTTCCATACAAAAGGTATTCTGGCTTTCCTGCTGCAACCCTGCATTTTTGAGTGAGATATTCAGCAAAGTCTTCATATGTACTGCATCACTTCACCTGCATGTGAGTCTCACGGCAAGCAGGCTAATGGGCCACATGTTGTAAGACACTGGTGCAGTTTGATGGCTCCAGTTGGCCCTAAATATAGTTGGATTCTACTTCGTATCATGAGCTGCCTTGCTCTGTGATGTGCATTGTTTCTGCTGTCCTACCCGCAACCAGAAATGTTTAAATATTAATGCAAACCACCATTTTGCAGTTGTCATTACCGTAATGGGCTATGAGTTGTGTAGATGACAGATTAGGCTTGGATTTAGGGAGCCTGGGTGCTTGCCGTGGATCTGCAGAGACTTTGTCGGTCCGAACGTGTGATTTCTCCATGACTCAGTTCTTCATTTTTTAATGAGAAGTAAACACACTTTCTCAGCAGAGTTGTTGTGACATAACTGTTACTAATTTGGAGATTGCTCAGCTACAATGGCATTATGAAAATGGGAATGCTTAGGAAAAGTCAATGTTACTCATTACTTTACAAATCGGCAAAATAAAGCCTTAAAAGAATTTCAGCTTAAACAAGGCTGAGGCATCGTGGCTAATCGTGTTTTTATAGTGTGCTGAGCTAATTTCGCAGAAGGGGCGAGTGCCACCCACCCCCATGCTGTTCCCACTTTTCCGCTCCGCAGAGACGCGCTGGGATGCAGGGAACACCATTAGCTGTAGCTGGTTGCAACTGGGGTGCAAAAGACAGACGTGCCAATTCGAGGAGTGGGGAAAATTGCCAGAATAATAAACGTCTTTTCTTCAGTGGTTGCTGCTAGACTGTTGTGAAAGTTATGGAGGTTTTTTTAATTAAAAATCTTTATTATTGAAATGAGCAACCCTGCATGCCATATGGGTGCAAATAAAATATAAAGCCCAACCTTTCCATACTATTTGTATTCTATCTTTTTGCTTGTTCTGTTTTAAATAAAGAACCAGGGAATCATCCTATTAAGATTTAATTGACTTAACACACACACAAAATCCTAACTAAGAATGAGGAGCAAATGTTTCCTCTAATCCCAACATTTTGTCTGAAAGAGAAAAAAACCTACCCATATTCAGATTTTGTTATTTAATCACTATGTTTGTTCCCAATTTCTGTGTTTCATGCCAAGCTTACTGCAAATAGGCAATGAGTTTTTGTAATGGAAAGCCCTTGTGCAGATGGTCAGAAGGAGCAGTATATATTTGGAGAACATTATAGGAAGTCATTAAAAAAAATGAAAGAAGATGCTCCAATAGCCTGAGCAAGGTGAGCAGAGAAGAATAGGATGGGAGTCAAACTGAAACTGGGCAGCTGGAGTCTTAAATCCTTTTTGAGGGAATTGGAAAGTGTTGGCAAGGGGAGGAAGAAAAAAATTGAGAAAAATTTTTCTCTATATGAGATGTGGTTAAGATAAAGAGCAAATAAAGAACCAGAATGTTAAAATGTAGCTCCAGCTCTTCAAACTTCAGGCTATTTACACCTGGGCTTTGGATTTGTAGTAAGTCCTGCTAAAATAAAACTGTTCAGATGTTTTGCCTTTTGTAAAATAGAAATTTGGGGAATGATGTAGCTTTTTTTTGTGTGCTTTTTTTTCTTTTTTACATTTAAATCTGTTTTCAACAGTGATTATTTAAATGTATTTATCATTTTAGGGTTTTAAAATGTAAGGAGTGATTTCTTGGCTGCCACAATAAATATTTTCCAGAATGGGGGAAAAAACTCAAACCATAAAGTACCCTCAATTGTAAAAAGTTGAGATTCGATGTATTCTGGTGCACATGGATTCGATGAGCTTGAGGTACAAATGCCTAAAATAATGAGGAGTAATATTCAACTATTTCAGCAGGCTAACTTTTTTGAGGATGCTGCTAGGATGCTTATGTGTGAGGAGCTTGGTGGAAAGGCACATTCAGTTCTGGTGTCCTGTGAAATTCTGGGTCTTTGCTGGAAGTTGATGCCCGATGCTCTTACGGCGGGTCTGTGTCTCTCTTCAGAAAGGTGGAAAGGCGTTCGACTGAGCTCTTTTTATTTCAAAGTTGTCTGCTGGCTGATGGTTTTTCTTGACACTTCATGGCTTAGGAACATCTGCCCATGCTGTGGCCTTCTTGTGGTGGCTGAGGCAGGGAGAATAGAAGCGGTCACTTTAATGGCAAGCAGGACACCAGGGCAGGAGAAAATAAACTCCAGGTCACTAGTATGATAAATCTCTGCCTCCTTTCACAGACCACAGCACCACTGAGACATCTTATTTCAATTCCATGTGCTTAGAACTCCCATCAAGTATAAATAGGGCTATTCATGCTTCAGTATCTGGTTGTTATTTTCCCCCTTTTCTTATTCCAGTTGCTTTAAGAGCAGCAAATGAAGAGATCTTATTTTGATTAGGCCTTTATTACAGCTGCACAAAGTGCAGCAGGAGTGACCTGGGCAACTTTGCAAGTTTGAAGTTTCTGAATGAGGATGAAACCTTCTTTTTTTTTTTTTTTTTAATTTTGCTGTTTGACATGGGGTTAATTGCCTAATGTTTGAGAGAGAGAGAGAGAGAAGTGAAACAAAAGCACTGATCAAGGTGGTACGTGCCTCGTGTGTGCTGCAAGACCTACCATCAAAAGACTGTATTTAGGTTGGAATGACCTCAGGGAACTAATGTGTTCCCAAAGCACCCGCAGATTGTGAATTTTAGCACTGACAGTGTGTTGCTTCCTACCTGCTATATGTTATTCCTTAATTATCATTATTTTTTTATATAATATTTCAGTCAGTGAATTAGCAAAGAAAAAAAAATCCTATATGATTAAAATGACTATTTCTTCTAGGTTATTTTGCAAATACTTCCAAGTAATGTATATGCCCAAATTCAAGATCAAGATACAGACTGTCTTAATTTGAAGATGCGAAACAATCAAGGTTACATGTGAAATTCATGTTCATAACATGATTTTTGGCAATATTTTAACTTGCTTTTATAATTTGAAGGAAGAGATACCATTGAATGGTGGGAATCAACTAATACTCTTTTTCTCCTCACAACCCATTGGTGGAAGTGATCCTAAGGATTTACAAATAAAGGAGTTGAAAAAGTAAAATATTCAGTATAAATACTTGATGTAAAGATACCTATTGATTTAAGGGGGAAATGAGAGAGGAAGAAGAATTCCATTGTAGCAGTTGACTTTTCAAATGCTTCTAGAGCAGATGGTCTAATGGTCTAAGCATCTGGTTTGAAATATTTGCTTTCCCTAGGGCCATCAGCTCAAATTTAGACAAGCTTCATTTATACCTTTATTTTCAAGACAGATAATTTGATCTGACTCTCTGGCTGGCTGCAGGAGGGTTTTTTGCCCAAGTAACACCACTGACACTGGCTCAAAGGGTTTCATGCCATTCACAGGGCACTTTTTTTCAGACTTGACCTTAAAAATGGAAGTTTGGTTGGCTACGTATCATTCTTTAAGAGGAGCCTTCAGCTACAGAGGGATTTGCCCTAGTGTCATTGTTCAGAACTTCCCTCATGCCCTTACTGCTATGCAACATTTCTTGGATGGATGACGTATCATTTCTTGGATGGATGACATATCTTGTTTCTCTTTTGTGCTTTGAGTATTTAATTGAAAACTTTGAAAATTGCATCTGAGTTTGGATGGAGAGCTTTTGGGTAGGAGCAGGTAACTGTTCAGAGTGAAAAAAACCCACTCATACGGCGAGATGTTGCATCCTCAGTGCTAGATGCATTGGATTTTACAAGATAAGGTTTGTTATGTGCCTTGAATCACACTTATGTTTTGCTTTGCTCTCTATCTGTCAAGGAGAGCACTCCCTCAGACACGTTCTAATAAACGTGAGACGTATATTTGCTTGTAATAAAGAGGCAAATCTGAAACAACAGTAGGAGAATAGGAGGGCAGTGGAAGGGCAGGTTCATTTTGTGATCATTGTGTGAAATGGTTTACACTATCATGTATTCCTCCTTGCTGAAATCGTCTTTCTAACAGATTTCCTGCAAATTTCATATTGTGCTGCGCTACAGCTGGTGACCTATATGCTGTCATCTGCATGGTTTTTTATAGTAAGAATTTGAATTCGAATTAGTTTCCTTCCCTATTATTTATTGATAGCATGTTTTTAGAAAACCAAGGGGGAAAAAAATGAATAACAGGGAGATTTATAAGTCAAATGATGAGAATGGAATTTAGCCTGCTGTATAGTAATTGAGTGGCAAAAACAATTCCCCTTGTTGAAGAGAGATTAATCAAAAGATTAACCCAAAACACTTGCTAACGGCAGTTCTTAGGACAGTGCAGAATATGTACTCGGCAAAATTAATCCTCCCAAATTGCTAAGAAACTCGGGGACTTCAAGGTTTAACCCAGAGTGCTGCAGTCAGTAAACCATTTCCAATCAGTGTGTCAGGTTTGTAATTCTTTTTTGTTTTGTTTTGCTTTGGAAATATAAAATCTCAGCTGCATTTGTGCCAAGGGCCAAACTGTTGCCTGGACTGTGGCATCCTTGTGTCCCTCAGTCCCTGCACAGACCTGGGGCTCCAGACAGTGCTCCCAGTTGAGCCAGCTCTCTGTTCAGTGGAAAATCAGATGATAACCATTGATCTGGGGAGACTTCCTTTCACTTGTGTCCCACCAGTGTCTTTGTGCGTCTCTCGAAGAGGTCCCGGAGCAGTTGATGCAGTCACTCTGCTGACGACTTTTAGCTACTTTAGGGTCTGGCTGCATAAGCAAAGGGATCCTTCATTAGGTAGCTGTATTGATTTTGTGTTGGCTTTGTGCAGTCACAACCCTACTGCAAAAGAGGTCTTACTCCACAGTATTGGATGTCACAGAGCTTTGATGGGGCATTGTGTATCTCTAGGGATGATCAAGGGCTGTAATGAAGAGCATGCCTTATTAAGGGGTGTCTGTGTAGGTTAACTTAATAGGTGACTCGAGCCATTCTGGAGAAATATTTAGTACAAATAACGTCTGCTGTGATTAGAATTTAAAATAATCTGCTTCTCAGATCCGGTTCCCAATGGGTTTATTGTGATCAAGGAAAAATTAGCAAAGAAATTAAAAATCTGCAATACTAAAACGAAAACCAGAAATTCTGCACAATTTGTTTAGTAAATAGCTTTTTCCTCAAGTGTCTTTCAGAGTGTAAGTGAGAAAGAAGCAGCAGGAGGACAAAAGACTTCTGGAAATTTCACTGCAATGTTTGTTTTCTTCAGACCCTGTCCTCTTCCAAAGCATGACAAAAATCACAGCAAACTGGGAATGAGACAGCAGCTTTGTCTTTTGCTTTGTTTTTTTTTCTCGTTGTCTTCATGACTGATGTACTCAGTGCTTCACTTTTTGAGTTGTCACCTTCCCTCCTCAACCTGCTTTGAAATCCCATGGAGCTCCTGCGAGGGAGCAACCCTGTCAGATCTGCCCATCTGCTTCTGACACATCAATGTACACAAGGACCTGGAAGAGGAGTTAATCCCACCTGCTCTTGCCCCGCTTTTCTTTCTCTCAAGTTTTCCCTGTCCAAATTTTCCTGGACGCTGTATTTTTTTAAGTAAGCAGGGAGACAAGCAGGGAACCTGAGCTCCATGAACTTTCCAGCCCTGGTGACCTTGTTACTGTACCTGGAGTTCAGTCTTGCAACTATCCTGCCATATTTTTGGAAATGACCTGCTGATGGGTGCTCCTGCTACCCCAGGCCCTTCCCACTCCTGGTCCCAGTGTGTCAGGGAGGACCTAGAGTCATAGAATGTGTTGATTTGGAAGAGACCTTGAAAGGTCATCTAGTCTAACCCCCTGCAGTGAGCAGGGACACCTTTAACTAGCTCAGGTTGCTCAGAGCCCCATCAAGCCTGACCTTGGATGTCTCCACTTTTGACACCTTCATGGAGAGCTCTGCCAAATATTAGCCGGAGACTTCAGCGGTCAGAGGGGCCAAAGAGAGTCTTGAAAACCTCTCCTGAGCTAGAGCAGGCAAAACTAGGAGATACTGTGACACACGGGGATACAAATAAGGTTTCCTTTGCTGTGATAACCAGGACGTTTCTTAAATGTTGGGTGCTGGAGTCCAGAAAGCCATGGTTCTCCATAAGGCTGTGAAATGCAGCATATTTTTTTCCATATTCTTAAGAAGTGCTCTGGAGGGTGAGGTAAGGCAGCGAGTATCCTGAGTTTACCATTCCTTTTCCTCTTGCTGATTTTTTTTTTTTGTTCCACAGCATCAAATTTCTCTGAGCACATACAAAATTAGCTTAGAAGTATAGGGTGATTAAAACCAGGCAGCAGAACAGTAGGATCCCATTGATTTCTGAAGGGTTTTCTTCAGAAGATAATCTAGTAAGTCAGTAATTTGCTTACTTTTTTGCCACTTTAGAGATTTAAAAAAAAAATTGAGTAATTTGTTGGATTAATGGATTAATTCTTGTTGAGTAGCCAGTTTTCTTTCTAGGTGATGGCCAAATATAAAATAGTTAAGCAACAGAACTACCTTTGATCAGATATTCTGACTCATTATGGTGTATTCTGTTTTCATGTTACATTTTTTTTTTGCTACAGGAAATGATCAGCATTTGTTTCATCATTGGTCCCCTCAATATTTTGAGGGGGGGCAGAATAGGAAAATCAAACCAAAGCAGTATTTCTTGAGTAGTTAAAGGCTAAAACTGCAGCAGACACAGCCCGATTGCTTTGCCTGGCAGGGCACTGGAACACCTCCAGAGTTTGGGGTTGATACTGGTGGAATTTTTGTGCGTCTCCTTTTGACATACTGCAGTTTTGAGCTCCAGAGGACCCCTGAGGCTTTATGTGGATTGAGAGAGCCTTAGTTAAGCTTGATTTGATGCAGCCCTCTTGGAGCCAAGACAAAGCAAAGCTTTTGTATTTCCTAAAGAGCACATTATCTGCAGAGCACTTAATTTGTACCCTCTGCTTCTGCTAGTAAAAGAAGCAGCACTGCTCTGCCCTCTGTGGGGTATTAGCAAGGTTTTATTTCCTTCTGCTTCCACTGCACATCTGTTTTAAGCATAGTTATTTACCTGTATTCATCTGCAGATCTTGACGAGAACTCTTGTATAAGTAAAAATGAGGTGCAGGAGGACATTTAGCTTCGAGTCTAATGCACCTCTTGTCCTGCTGTGCCTGTGTAAAAGGGTATCTCAGAAAGCAAGGGAAAGAAAATGTGCATTGCTAAATATGTGATAATGCTTCACAAATAAGAGAAGTGGGAGAAGAGCAAGAAAACATTATCCACGGATATTGTGATACGGGTAGAAAGTCTTTTGGCTGATCTGGCAAGGTACAGAAAACCTAAATCCTCTGGATATTTTCCCAGGCCAAATCTGATGGCTTCTTTTCACTGCTGATTCCTGTCCTGTTTATTCCTACCCTTGGCCACAAGTCATGAAGAAGATACAAGTGTGGGATGGCATAATACTCCTGAGGTTCTCAGTCCACAGAGCAGCTCAGAAATATCTCTCTCTGGTGCGTGTGGCAGAGCCTTGGCAATTACTGAGCAGAAGCTCCTTTACTGACGGTGCCAGGGAAGTAGGTGCGTAGCTGCCCTGTTCACACACAGGGCGATGTGCTCGTAGAGCGTCTCGTGCTGTAGTGTTTGACCAAACAGAGGATGGTCACGGGTGCTTTATGTGGCAGCAGGCACCCCACTGCCCAGCACACACAGGTGCTGGAGACATGCTGGAGAGTCGCCTTTGCTGTGTGGACGTGAATCTGGCACGGTTCCACCAAGGTCAGTGGACAGGCTGCTGATGGGCAGCAAAACGTAGGAGATGAGAAGCTGGTCCATGCTGTCAAGTGTTACATGGGTCCATAGTTATTTATGCCTAGGTGAGCCATGGGCCAGGATAAAAGAAATGAGGAGGATGAGACCCAGCGTCCAAGAATGCCACACGGTGAGACTAAGGATACAAAGACAAGACAAGAGGCTAGGAGCATTTTTTCTGGGCTCAACTGGAATTTGCTGTGTGGATGTAGAATAGAGGTACTATAACTTTGAAATGCACCTCTTTATTCTTAATTTGCATCCCCACGTTGTTTTGCTACGGATCAATTGTAACCTAATTTCTGTAGATGCTTGCACCTGGAAAGTCAAGGACTAGTGTGATCTGCAGCATGCAGAGGATGGAAGAGATCTTTGCTTACTTGCCATGTGCAGGGATCAGGTGATAAAAGTTAGGTTCAGAGAGGTGTCTTCTGGAGACAGTGACATGCATCTGATCCTCCTGAGAGTTCCATGAAAAGCTATGGCACACACCAGCGTGGGGCCATAGGTGTTGGACAACAGAAGCACGTAAGATGTATGCAAGAATTGTAAGATACAGGTGCTTTTTCATGCCTAGATATCCAGAAGAGCAAAGCCTTATGCCTGGGCAAGGAGATGAGAAAGTAGCAAAGCGTGTAAGCCTTGCATCAGTTCTTAGTAGCCAGGTTTTGCACTCTCCCTTGCCACGTTGATGTGCAATATCCAGAATGAGAGGAGCTCCATTTTGACTGCCTTGCTTAGGCACTGAGTAATGCAAGCTATCATCAGGAAGAATTAAAAACTGCTCTAGGATCTTGTAATGTAATCTGTGTAAATCTGTCTAGGTAGTGTATGTTTGCTATGCCTGAGATACTCTTACATTTTCTGCGCTTTATTTCTGTTGCTTTATGTGTCCAAAATAATCCTTTTCTAAAACTGGAGAGAAAAGTGATACTGACTAGCAAGTTAAATCTGATTTACCTGCAGTGCTAAGAAACATGTTGAAGAGATGTTCTCTGGGAAGAAGAAGGCAAAAGTATTAAATGAATTTTCCATACAGCAGAGCTCCTTTATTGTTTTGGGGGTTTTTTTTGAGTTTGATTTGTTTTGTTTTCAGTGAGTGAGTGAGATCTGTATGCATTATTTATAGTCAGGAGCAGGAGTAAGCTGGCTTTTACCCACAGCCCTTCTGTTATCTCTAATTCACAAATAAACTACAGCTAAATTGCAGAATTAATCACATTAATTTTTTTGGTGCCTGATAAGGAAAATGCCACTCTGTTTTTATTTATTTTGAGCCTGGAAAATAATTTAGCTGAGTTCCTCCGGATGTGCAGTTTACTTCCATTTGGGCATCCTATGGCATTGCTTTAGATCTTATCCATGCTGCTGCATTAGTGTGTCTAAGCAGTATTCCAGTGATTATATCCATATCCAACTCCACTGCTAAATGAACTGGGACAGAAAAGCTAATTACATCTTCGCTCTGAAGGAAGGTTTCCTATTATCCAGTCTATCCACTGCCAAAGAAAGGCACTCTGAGAGCTACATGGCTTCACAGTTTTCTTTTCCCTGTAGAATTTTGGGGCTCCACAAAATGTATTTTTTGGGGGGGGGAGGTTGCTAATCACACATCTCAGGGATCTCAGAGGCAGTGACAGATGTTTGCCAGAAGGTCCAGAATCCTTTTATTATATAACATGCTGAATATTTGGAAGGACCTGGGCTCCAAATCTGATTTGTAATATTACTTGGTCTTCCAGCTGCCTCTACCCAAGCCTCCAAGGATTGCTAATCCACAGACCACCAATAACTGCACTTGAGGAATGAGTGGAAGTGGTGGGAACAGGGGAAACTCACTGCTTTTAGTAGAAAGAGGTGAAGGAATCTGTGCTGGAGCTGGGACAAGGAAATTTTGGAGGCAGGAAGGAATGCAGCCAAACAAGTCATGCAAATAAGGGTAGGCTCCAAACACGAAGCCATGTCCTTTATAGGGCATTGGTAGGTTTGCTGCATGTGCAGACCCAGTCGGCACTGTGAAAGTTATAAACCATAGTCATAAAAAATAACAAGTATGTCTGAGGAAACCATGACCTGATTATAAAAAAGGCATTCTGGTTTCACTGAATGAACTATTTCCTGGAAGTGATTAACTTGGATAGAGTAATAAATGAAGTAATAAATCTTTGCATTTGATCCTCTGGGTTTAATTCATGAGACAAGATTTATGACTGGACCCATTAACTCTTGTACTGGGAAAATACTTTTTATCTCTCATCTGCATGGTATTAATTTGGAAGGTTTGTATTCAGGCAGGTACATCTTAGCTTTCAGTTGGAGTAGGAAAAACTTCTGAGAATATTGCACACTAAAAATATGCAAGAAATGTCCCAGAGCAATCCTAATGTATGCAGCATTTTGCTGGTCATTCTGAAATTAAGCTATGTCTGACTGAAACCGAAAAAAACCCAAGAAAAATCAATTTAAAGCTTCAGTCCATTCTGAATTTATGCTGCTGTTGCCAAGGGTGTTGTCTATTCATGGACCTGTCTCTGCAGGAGACCATATGTGTTAACAACGTATTGTCCTGATAGGACGTGCTAACAAATTTATGCTGCTGTTGCCAAGGGTGTTGTCTATTCATGGACCTGTCTCTGCAGGAGACCATATGTGTTACAACGTATTGTCCTGAGTGCTAACAGCGGAATGGAGAACTTAGTTCTCCATTTCACTGTCTCTCTGGAATTAAGCTACTACTGTTGCAGGTATGTTCAGACAATTTGAAGGTCTAGTAAGTATATTAGTACATTTTAATAGCTCGGGCAATTAGAAAGACACTAAACCATATAGATGCATGATGTAGGAGATTGAGCCAAGCCAAAATACCATATCTAAACAGATCTCAGATTTTGGGTAGTTCAGCACCAAGAGTAAAAATGATCTCCTATTTAGGCACTTGTAAGTGCCTACACAACAGCATGATTTGGAAACCTTATAAGGAGTTTAGGAACGTAATTTTAAAATATTTTTAGCTCCAGATCTTGTGACTGACCCATTCTGTAGCAAAAAGCAAAGACTGTCAGCAGAGCTTGATATGCAGAAGCTTTCAGCTACTGTTGTACCTTAGGAGCCACAATCTTGGCTCTTATGGTATATAGTATCTTTCTTAGAAACTGTTATTTCAAAGCACTCTCAGTAGCTATAAAGTAGCTGCACAATGATGTGCTATACTGGCCGACAGTGACAGCATGGTAGCTGATAAGTGAGATCTCTTTGTTTCTCTCTTAAACTGTTTGAAAAGGGATTTATAGCCTGTAGGGTAAGAAAGTAAAAGCTAAATAAAAGATTCACAAGTGAGCTAGAAGCAGTATCCCATTTTGGGATTCTTTAAATGGAATTAATGCAGAAGATTCAGGTAGTCTATTTGTTATTATATAATCCAGTGGCCAAAAGTAAGTAAGAGGGAGTTCTGTGTATGTATATGTACATATACGTACATATATAAAATCACTCACTTCTTCAAATGAGCGTGACTATTTTCAGATTGTTACTTCTGACACTAATGGGGAAATAAGTTCCTTTACAGTGTGCTTTCAGACACTAATATAAGCTTGTTAGTATCAGCATCCAAATTCCCTTAACATCAGTGAAAGCTTAATTATAAAATATTACCCCATAATAAGGACATGCAGTGTTTCATAAGTGTTAAGGCTGCTTCAGTTACAGGTTTCCCTGTAGCTGCTGTGGAAAGACTTATACATCTCTCCCTGCTTTAAGCAAGCAGAGAAAGGCATAATCCATGTGTGGGCTGATGCTGCACATGCTCAGCTGTACTGGTTGAATAGTCCATTCACATCAAAGAAAGTCTTTGGAAGATAAGATCTTGGCATCCTATGGCCAGCTAGGATTTCACCTAAGCTCCATAAATTAAAGTGGGTATGTATATTTTTTGCAGATTTTAGACCTTAAGACCAAACACTACCCTGAGGTAGGCCCCTTTTAAAGTTTGCAAAATGGAGCTGTGCCACTAAATGGAGAAAAAAGATTTTTTTTTTCTTTTTTTTTAGTTTTCTTTTAAAACTGGTAAGGTGGCAATGTGTGAAGGATTAGTTTGGGATGAGTATCTGGAAGGTGATTTAAATTAGTAAGCTGCACCTAAATTTCCACACTTCTTGATAATTTCTGACATTCGGTGTTAAGTTAAAGCATTGAAAGGACGTCCGCAGCCACACGTTCTTTCTTTAGTTCAGCACCAGCATTTGCATGGCTTGTATGCAGAAATGCCCCCTGCAACCCCTGCCCAACCAGCCCTGTGTGTTTTGCTGTGGCTGGAACTGACTTCGCTCACCTGGCCTTGATAGCGTTGATACAAACAACTTAAAAGCTAATGATGGGACATTCTGAAATTTGGAAACTTCTTGGGGCTGCCCATGAGGGGCAACAATTCCATTTGCCTCTGGACTAATACAGATTGCTTGGTAAATCAAAGTGTGATGCTCTGCAGACTAATTCAGCCCAAACTCCTCCTCAGAGGAGGAGGAAGGCCATGGTAGTAAGATGGGTAGTGCCTGAACTGCAGTGGTCCACAACCTGATGGTGGATGCAGCAAGAAGATATGACCTCTTGTTCTCAGGAGTGCTTTTGGAAATGAAGCTTCTGCTGTGACGCTCAGTACTCATGTGTCAGAGTTTTTGACACACCTTTTTTCGTGATGCCGTCCTCTGCACCTGTGCAGTGTTGGTTGGGTGATCTGCCCTCGATCTTTGCATGCAGAGCCCTCACTGTCGTTGAGGATGCGATGCCTAGAGTGGCTTGTAGATGCGTCAGCTGGAAGGGCCATGGTTCCCTTTTTGTGCCCAGATGCCCCCTCATGGGTACTGTAACATGCTCTGCGTTTCCTCTTGGTCGGCTGTCAATTTTATGCAATTTTATAAACAATTAATATAAACAATTATATATAAACTCCTCCATATCTAGTAGATCTGGAAGCAGTTAATTAGCTGAGTGCAACCAAAGCTAAAGTGAAAAATAGATTCCCCTCTTCTTTGGAGGTATTTCTAGAGAGCCAGATGTCTGTCATCTGTATCCAAATGCTCGCCTCCAGACACCAGACAAACGCGGGGTGGGTGGCGGTCATGCCGAGTGCTGGACATGGGGCGGGTGAGATGTCTGGACTCTTCTGACTGTCCCAGCAGTGGAAACGCAGAATAACTCATTCTGCATCACTGTGGTTTGCTACTGGTGTAACTTTGCAGAATTTAACCCCTGGCCCTGCTCGTGGGAGCTCCTCCGATCATCCCTCTCCCTTCCCTGTCCAGGAGCAGGAGAGTGCGGTCACCCATGCTCGCAGAGCGAGGAAAACATACAGGACTCTCAGCAGTGGGTCTGGCCCCCAACATCCCCTCCTGTGCACTCGGGCGACCCATTTCCTCCTCTCCGGTTTATTCCTTCAAGCCCTTACACAGGGGAATAATCTGTTTCCATTTTATTCTTCTGACTCAAATCAACATGACTGCTCACATCAGTTACGTTTACAAGATCAGGCTCCCTGGTTTGTAAAGCTCTGTGTAGTTCATCTCTGTTGGTAAACTTATTTTCCTACTTGCAAATTTACCCAAGAGAAAATAGTAAGAAAATGTGTTACTGGCTCAGAGACTCACTAACCTACCATTTAGCAATGGCTGAAAGGATTTCTCTATTTTTATGTAGAGTGCAGATCGATAAATCTTTAATAAACATCCTTTCCTTTTGATAATGCATCTTTTGAGCTACGGGAATGCTAAATTACCTTCAAAGATGAATTTCAGTACAGAAGAAAAAAAATAAGAGGTCATATATAACATTTCAGCCCTGGGAATTTTATGTTTTAATCAGTTTGCTTAATAAAATACAATAAGGCTATTGCAGTTATCACCAAGATACTTTTCAGAAACCTGACACTTATAGCTGTCTCATATATTAATGCGAATCACAGAAATAAATGGCAAATACAAAGCATTCAGCTGAAGTTTTGTTAACTCCCAAGATGGCTTTCTTGTTCTGTTGCCTCACTAGCTTAAGTTTATAATGACAGCGCTGCAGATCTGATGTCTTTGTACTGAATTTTTAAATAATCCTTAGAAGAAAGAAAAATCAGACATCTAACCAATTAAGGCCAGGAGTTTTGATTCAGTTATAGGCACTTCAAAGAAAGCCAAGTTTGCCCAGAAAGACATTTTCCCATGTCACTTTTGGTTCAGATGCGAACTGTGAGATGTATGTGGTAAAAAACCCTGTTTGTTTCTTATTTAAAAGCCATCTAAACAAGCTTGTGGTTGTAACAATGACTGTCATGTTTTAAAAGTAGTTGTATATATTATAACATAATAAGATAATAAATAATACATTTCTGTCTATATCTATCTATCCATCCATCCATCCATCTAGCCATCCATCCATGTAAATCCATCCCTCTTAACTGTGAAATTATGAATAGAAAAAAAATGCTCATTCTCTCTGATATGATCTGTTTCATTCCTAGGAATGCTTCTGAACCTAAACCTTAGATTTAAAGGAACTCTTATTTTGGTCAGGCTTGTTTTCAAATCTAAATTTTCTGTGTGACACTGAAAATGTCAGTGCTACCAAAATGCAGATCTCCCCTTGCATTTAGCAGTGACTTTTTGTGCTTGGCCTTTTTTTTTTTGTGGGGGAGAGGTCTGGTGATAAACCATTATTGGCATTTACAATTTGTTACACTTCACTTATGTGTAGTCTGCATCAAACGATGCAGGAGAAAGGCTTCACTAGTGTCCAGGCAGTATTTGAGATTATCTAGGAGACCAGAACTGTCCTCTCATGCAGAAAAAGCATATGCAGACAGAGCCCTGCTCAAGGGGTTGGTCTCTGTTGGTGCGGGAATTCTTGGGTCCTAATCCCAGCAGTGTCTCTGTGTGCTAGAGTCAGCCAAATGGTGTTTTCTGTTATCTGGTGTTGGTGGGTAAGAGTCCCCACCATCCTTGGTGGGGCCCTAGGAGGCTCGGCGGGCTGTTTGGGGTTGGGGATGCAGGTGGGGGAGCACGTCTCCCTCACAGGGAGCATTGCTGCTTTGCGTCCCCCCAGCCGCAGGCTCTGGGGATGCCAGTTTTAATAATTGAAAACTTTTCTTCGTTCTTACACACTTGAGAGATTTATACTCTCCTCCCACGAAAACTTCCCGATTCCTTTTGCTGGTGGTCAAACGCTGGCGGGTCCCGGCTGCCTGCCGATGCCGGACAAGGTGGGGTGAAGTTGGGGTGGTAGGGAGACAGCGAGAGAAATACTTGGCACAGTGGGGTGCCAGTGAGACCAGTGCTGCAGAGCAACGATGTTCACAGGAGTAACTGTAACTCTTTTTGGATGCCTTTGCATCCTCGTTATGAATTATTTTAATTTCTTCTGTGGATTTATTAAGCGCCTCTTCTCCTGGTGGCTCAGCACTTATTTACCAAGTTAAACCAAGCAGTAAATTACCTATGCTTGCCTGGCCACAGTGGACAACGCAGCAGAACTCCATTGTTGTGTTAAGAATTAAAAATCGGGCAAGAAGTAAAGAAAATGGGAAGGCTTTAATGGCATTTCCTGCCTTTGTCTTCTGCTAAATCTCCTTGGAGAGAGTGATTTGTGCTAAAAGTCAACCTGGAGAAGACCTCTACTCTCCCCAGGGCCTTTGAACTAGGGAGCCTCCCAACCAATTCATACGCACTGGTTTTGTTTCTGCTGGAGCCAATGTGCACAGTTGTTTTTTCCCATAGCTCCTAATGCTGACATCAAAATGTACCTTCTCCCCAGCAGAGACTGATGCAGCCTGAGAACTTGCCCCATCCATTTTTTCTGGCTCCACTTTGTCTTCTGCAGCAGAGTTGCAGCGGGACTAAGTTTCGCCCGGTGATTCACAGAAAGGTCAGGCTTTGGCAGGGCACACAGGGGTTTTGTGGCTGGTTCCACAGTTGGCCCTTCTCCATAGAGCCCATTAAAGCTTTTACACTACAATTTAGGCTAAGAAATTTTTTTAATCAATTTTACTGTCCTCAAGGTATCATGGTGAATGTCATATTGGGTTATACAAATGAAGACAGTTTTAGTGAGAGCCTGTTAAAGGCTCTGTGCTAATTTTATAACTTAGTTTATAAATTACTTCTACTAACACTGAATTGATTGTGAACAAAGAGGCAGAGGCTGTTTGGTCTTGCTTCTTGGTAGAAGCATCACAGTTGTGGAGTTGAGTCAAGAGCATCAGATAATCATAGTGGATTCCCAGCATTTTGTTGTTTACAATCCCATACGTTTTCTGTGCAAATATTTTCCCTTTTCTGATGCTTGTTTTTGCTGACCCTCTCTAGTCAGGAGCCAGGGTTCCCTTATTAATCTGTAAATCAGAGACATTTAATTGGCTTCTGCAATTTCAGTATGGGTTTGGTCATGTTCCAGTGGAAAAAAATGTTGCTTTGACCAACCACTGTGATGTCTGTTTTTCCAAGGAGGAGACGGAAGAGAGAACAGGGATAAGATACAGTCAAACAGAGAATGCTTTTTCTGATTACAAATGGCCCATTCTGTTCTGCTGTGGGCAAAAGGCCAAACGTAATGTGTTATAAAACATAGTAATGTAGCTGTATATACATGTGCTTAATATTAGGGGAAAAAACACATGAACTTAAGAGCATCTTCAGTAAAAGGAATATACGTGTTTCCTGGGAATATATCAGCAGTTTGTGAAAGCGAGAATTTTCTTGTATCTTTCTGACTAGTTGTAGACTTGAGGCACAGTTACAATGCTGTTTACATTCATGACCATACTCAGATCAATTTATAATGAAGGGAGATATGAAGGCAGGCTCCTCTAATGACTGGAAAGAGTCCAGAGTATGTCAGGAATTTCTGAGACTCTTTCTAGGGTGCACGGCAGCTAATTACATCCAAGGAATAATAATAATGAAAAAAAAAAAGTAGTGGAAGTGCAAATACAGATTGCAAAACTAACCTCAAGGGTCTTTGCCATTTCTAAGCTGTCTTCACT
>NW_009723674.1:41106-91028 GCF_000703405.1 Apaloderma vittatum | reverse complement strand
CAAAATCCGGCTGGGCCAACCCAATACACCCCTCTGTGGAGTGTGCTGTGTCATCTCAAGTTCTAAGAGTCAGTTTGTACGACGCAGTAGTAGTTGTGATGTGCAGAGTAATGCACTGTGACTAACGCAGCATTGTAGGTAATTACAGGTTTGGGCTAATGAGAGAAAGATTTATCATCTTATTTGTTATTCATTCATCCACCAACAGCTGTAGATCAACTATAAATTTTGGGTCCAGTGGTACCCTGGAGGAGTTTTTTTTCACCACATTTTGTTTAATGTGTTCTACTTGATTTTTGGTTAGGGATCGAGTAAGAACATCAGGTTCTAGCCATCACTTCCAATTGTTGTGGATTGTTCTTCCCAGGTGTCCTGTTTTCTGCTGTTATCCAAGTAGGTACGTAATCAGTCACCTGTCAAAGTCTTTTCTGTGGGTGAGCCTTGAAACTGTGGCTGTTGTGGTAGGTGAGTTTGCACCTATACTGAAATCCATCACTTCCTTTGAAAGCTTTTGTTTTCAAGTACAAACAAAGCCTCAGATGAAGTCACAAACTACATCCATGTAGCTGTTATCCAGTCTGGTGGACTTCTGGACAGCTGGAGAGGCTAAAACCTTTTGAAAAAGTTAAGTCAGGACATCAGAATTTAGACAGAAATTGTATTTTCACCTTGTTCTTTGACTGTGAAAAAAGCCCATTTATGTAAACTTCGTACACCCTGCTGCAGCTAGTCCCAGTGTCAGCTTTAGTTTACTGTCTTTGCATTCCAGCAAGTTCCAGGAAGTTCTTGACTGGTCTTGCAAAGTTTGTGCTGACGGTTGCAATTCTATGAACCTGAATTTTTGTGATAAGAAACAACACAAAACAAAAATAACCCAACCAATGAACAAGCCTACAAAATGAGCTGTGGCCCAAATGAAAGTATACAGCTTAAAGACAGCTGTCATAGATTGTGAAAGAAAATGAATGGTAGTCAGTGCCAGCTGCGGAATGTAAAGAATCTGGCTTCAAGGAGTGACTATCAGAAAAATCAGAAGTCTTAAAAATAATATATTTGGACTCATTTTACTATAGTTTTTGAATTCTTGTTTTTCTTTGCAACTGTGGCGTTGTACTTGTTTTTATTGTGAAAGTTTAATTTCTGAGTTAATTCTCTAACTCTAAGAGTTGTGATAATAAGAAAAGTTCCAAATAATGGAAAACGTACAGAAAAAATTGTAATAGTAACATCAAAAAATAGCATCAGGCTTACTTTCAAAATACATCACTTTTGATTATGAGTGATATAGTTTGTGGGCACATATGTTAGATTTCCTCATCGTGAAGAGAGTTAATTTTTATCTCTGTTGTGATCTTATAGCCTCTTTTTCTTGCCTCTCCTTGGGATGAATTATTAAACACAACATCACTGAATGTCACCCCGAAGGTACTGCAGAATTTCTAATCGGTCTCTTTTTTTAAAAAAAACACAACTTAGGATATGAAACTTGTGCTGCCATGTTCACAAACTGGCTATTACTGTGTGACAGTTAGCAAAAATCAGGCAGAGAAAGGATGTAATTTGTTCCAGCAGTAATACATTACATTGGAGAAGACCAAGAAACACAGGGTCCTTCCTCTTTCAGATTCAGGATAGTTAAGGGCAAATGTAAATGCAGCTGATTGTTTGTGGCTAAGGTACAGGGGCTCGTACTTGTCCGAAAAAAAGTTGAAAGAGAGGGAAACCAGGATTTGATAGTAATTTGCTTCCACGTCCAAAGAAGACAATCCCATCTTTAAATATTACAGGAACCTGCATGTTTTCAAAAGTGAGCGGGTGTTTTTTGAAAATGTGATTGAAAGTTTTTAAGTTCTCAGACCTAGGTGTTCCGCTGGGACCCTGTATTTCAAAGGGCCAGAAGTCTGTGTGTTCTGCAAACAAGGGATCTTTTTGACTTCCTAGTGTGGATGGCCTGAGGCATCTGCAGTCAGAGATTGCCTTAGTAAAGTCTTGCCTATCAACAACTAAACTAGATGAAAGCAAGAGCAAGTACTGTGATAATGGAAAACTGAATTATGTAAAATTATCACTATTTTACAAGCTGTCTTCAAACCCATTTCACTGAGTTCACTTTTGATCTCAAACTACAGTTGTTTCCAAATGGCAAAACCCTTGAGCTCTGCCACAGCATGCTTCTGGTCTTAAAGGCTTAACTGTGTTTCCAAGATGCTGCTGGTTTTATGCATTCTCCTAGAATTTTGAGAACTGTGATGAATGACCTGGGGCTGGTCCCAGTGCAGTCTCATGTATCCCCAAGTGCAACGTGGTTGGCAGGTGATGAAATCAGAACACAATTTGATTTTACAAATTGTGTGGAGCATCTCAGTGTTTGTACATCTGAGAAGCACTGCTGTTGAAGGAAAAAAAGACTTTTCCAACACGCCTTGCTCCATGCATCCATGCTCTCTGCTCACGTGCTGATAATTGCTCTGGAGAATGTCAGTGTGTTTCTTACGCAAGGAAGGAACTGTCGGGCTTGGTTCCATGTGCAGATTCTGATTGGCTTCAGGGTTGTACCACAAGACAAAATATTAATAACATAGCAAGGTGAGGATCATTAACCTATATTTTGATTTCCATTTATGAACAATTCAGCCTTTACCTGCATGTGTGAGTGCTTTACCCCACAGAGTCTTGGGTGATACAGGTGTCAACACCATACTAATGGAGAACTCATGAAATGGCACATTGCTCGATGTTACAATAACCTCATTCAATTAAAAGTTAACTCTCTTCTTCTTTCCTTTTAAGTGTCATCATGTGATTGTTACCAAGGTTTTTAGCAGGTGAAACAGTAATGGTAATAAAACTTACTGTTACAAGGCAACTTTCAATATACATGGTGGGATAAATCCCACCTTTGTGGGATTTATCTTCTCTGGCAACCTGTTCCAAAGATGTAGAAGAAAATGAGCAGAAAATAACACTTTAGCTGTTATTTGAATTGTAATTCTCTGATTATTTGTGTTTTTGCAGGGCTTGATTAACAGAATATCCCACTCATCCTAGTTTCACTTGAAGCTGTTTGAACTAAGCACTTCGGAAAATTTGATCATGGTTCAATAGAGCAAGCAATTTAGGGCTTAACTCCAGGCCTCTATAACCCAGAGCAAGATTTTGTTGTGAAGATTGGTTTTGGCAGCGGGAAAGCTAGAAAATCCTTTCATCCATCTCAGTATTCACTTACGGCAGAAGTGGTCTTCCAGTGCAATACTGACCTTTCAGTTAGATGAACAGGAGTCTCACAGTTTTCCTACTATTGCACACTACAGCAGAGATGTGTAGGTTTTTATTGATGATATTCTTGTAGTAGCAGCTCCATTTGGAAAAATCATTCAGTGACCTGTGTCGCCAGCTCCAAGTCTGTAATGAATTTATCCAGTCAAGGCCAAAGTTTTCTATTGTATTTGCTTTTCACTCTTATTCCTAAACAGACCTTTGCTTTCCCTGTGGGGAGATGTTGACATCTCCAGGTGCTCTAAGGCTTCCATGCTTGGAAGTTGTACACATGGACTTTCTTGCTTCCACAACACAGAATATCACCCTTCTTGTTCCTGCCTCAGGTTTGCACGCATACAGTCTCTAAAAGCTTACTGAAACATTACTTAAAAATGAAAACAGATGTTCTTAAAACCAGATAGGCTGAGGTGGTGGTCACACATTTCAAAGCAGTTGGTGACAACATCAGTTTTAGATCTTCCCCAGTATCATTTATTCAGTGGCTTACCTTCTGGTTTAGCTCTTTGTGGGGCTGCGCTGTGAAGCAGATTAGGACGTTGATCCAAATAAATGGGTTATTTCAGAGTTTTTCCTTTTTGAGTTGGGGCAGGGATGAGAAAACGAGGGAGAAATTTCAAGACATATCTGAAAGCTGAAAGCTGTGATCATGTGTCCTCACCTCACTAGGTCCTCGCTTCTCAGTTGCCGAGGTGTGCCTCACAGCTGAAGTATCACAGATAGCCAGTCAAATGGACTGATTTCACATAGAGGGAAATGCTGACTGAACATGTCTTCAGGATGCTAGTTCATTTGTACTTGCATGCATCTATTTAAAGTTTTTAGAACTTGTGTAGAGGGAAAAAAACATAATTGCACAATTACATTTAGATCAATGATCATTGCTAGGGCAAAGTCCATTAGATGTCCCTAGGTGTGCTGTCTTTACTGTTGGCAAACCTTGCTTAGCGTGTTTAGATGCTGCCATGACATGAATAAATGAGATTAATGCATTCTCCAAGCCTGAGTCTGCAGCATTACACAGTCTCTATAGGGAGCTTTCACCTTCCTGCTTTTAGGCCAAGCTCTTTTTATTTCTCAGGCCTGTGTCTTGGGGTCCAAGCACTGGTTTTGTCCCATGAAAAAGCCAGAGGCTTACACAGGTTGATAAGGCACTAGCAACTGTGGCCCAGCCACCAGCTTCATGTTGTGTGCTCTTCCTTTATTGCAGCAATTCAGCTTTGTCTCCCTGCCCACGGATGTCCTGGAAATAGAAGTTAAAGACAAATTTGCAAAGAGCCGTCCGATCATCAAGCGTTTCCTGGGAAAACTGTCTATGCCGGTTCAGCGCCTCTTGGAAAGACATGCCATAGGGTAAATTTGCTGCTTATGCTACTTTCCTTTGTTTAACAAGTTTTGAAGTCCCTGGTGATAGATCATTATAGTGATATTATGATGTTGAGGGGGAGTTTTTAAACTGACAGTTGTCTCATGAATGATGTTAGTCTTAATTAGAATTTATAGGACTATGGGCCAGACAAAGAATTCCCTCTGTAACCCTATCCATTGCGTTTTGAAAAGTGAGAGTTGGCATTCAGGAAAGAAGACTGGCTGCAAATCTGGAGAGTGCAATATTTTCAATTTGAATATACTTTTAATGTTATCAGCAGGCTGTTTTCATGTTTCAGGGAATTACCCATGGGCTGAAATCATGCCACATCTGTTCTTTCTCCCTTTAGTTGTTGGAGAGTGGAAATATTATAAAAAATATATATGTGGCATGTTGTAACTAATTCTTTCTGACTTACCCTGCTGCCAAGGAATAACGAGTTTGCTTGTGCTCACAAGCCCTGCCCTGCTTCCCTTTTGCGTGAAAGTCCTTGGGAGGGTGTGTGCTGCCAAAGTAACACAAACCAATTTGAGGAGGGTGGAGTGTATTCAGACAAAGCCAATAAGTTGCCTCTAAACTTGTAAGGTTCATACCTTGAGGAGCAGGGAGAGGAAGAGTCATCTTCTGAGGGGGGCATACAGAATGCAGTTTGTGAGAAGGCTTTTCTGAAAATTGGATCTCGGTGCAGCAGAACAGCGGGAAGCTGAGCTTGTTGGAAGTGGTTTTGAACAGCTGGTTTAGAAACTGGCTGTGATACTGACAGCTGAATCTACCAGAAGGGACTGAGCTACCTCCCTGTTTCTCAAGTAGGGAAGATAGAGTAGCTTTTTAGAAACCAAATGGAAGAGAACAGCTTGGGGAAGGTAGAGCCCTATAACTAGTATCATTGGCTTCCCCCTGTATGAGAAGATTCCTCATCATCTTCTGATTTTATCTCCTTATTTTACTTCCTTATTGTAAACACTGTCTATCTAAGGATATACTTTGGCAAAAGCAGTGCCTCCAGCCTGCACCTAGGTCTGGCTTAGTTTTAATATAGTAGTGACTTTTAAATCTCAGGCAAGCTCAATGAAAAGTATATACACAAGTTCAGAAAGATCATACTCAAATCTTGAGATTGTCTCATTTATATGAGTTTCTGATGCATGTGAAACTACCTAGCAAATATATTGGGCCCAACTGCAAGTGAACTATGTTTCTTCAAAAGATGTATAAATATTACTATTTAGTGAACCCTTTACACTCAAAAAAATGCTTTGCAAACATTGATTCAGCCTCATTTTGGGCAGCTGGGAAGTTAATCTCTTCTATAGTTTCATTCTGTTCTGAGGGGTGGATGAAGTGTGGCAAAGGGAGGGACCTGCACAAGGACAGAATGGAGTCATTGATCAACCTTATCAGGAAGGTGTTCTCCTGATATTTCAGCTTCATAGAGGTAAGAGGGGTGGAAAGAGATGAAGAGCAGTCATTCAGCCAGTTTGAAAAGAGAAGATGGTAAGCGGGGACTGACCTGTACAGGACTTTGAAATAAAGGACAGGAAAGCTGAATTTTATTCAGATGGTGAAGGGAAGGAAATATAGAAATGTGAGGTTCTCCAGAAGAGTAGATACGGTCAGATCAGCAGGGAAGCGAGTCTTGTTACAATAGCTCAAGTGGGAGTTGTTTGCTTCCCATGTTGATATTTTCATACCCATGCTGCAGAAGTTCCATTCTCACCGTTCTCTCTCTCTCTCTACATATGTGCGTGTGTATCCCAGAAGCCTGTCTTACTCACTGACTTAGCTGTTCCATTGTAATTGAAGACATTGTCCTCTCCTTCTCTGCCATTCGTTCTCTCGTATGCAAGTCAACATGCCCTCATGGCTGGGTTGAATAGCATTTGAAAACCGTTATGTATTTTTGTAGGACACAGCAACTTTATCTATGCACAGTAGACATGAGGTAGGTTATAGTCTATTGTGACAGTATTTGTTTTCTTTCAGGGACAGAGTTGTAAGCTACACTCTGGGTCGCAGGCTTCCTACAGATCATGTCAGTGGCCAGCTGCAGTTCCGATTTGAGATAACTTCTTCCATCCATCCAGGTAATTCTCAGCCTTAACCCACCATTTATCTAGATTTTTTTTTCTTTCTTTTTCTTTTCTTTTTTTTTTTGCCTTGCATTCTTTCTCCTCAGAAATCTGAATTCATTCCTGGCTGCTCTGGGGCTTTAGGTACAGTCATGAGCAAAGGGAAATACATAAAGTCTCCCATCACAGGATGCATCGTGAGTCACAGCTTCTTCCCTGTTTCCCCTTAGCTTAGAGCTACTGGTGTCTTATATCCTCCTGTTCTTGGCTGCTTCAAATACTCTGCTGCATCACTGGGAGAGAAGAGGGTGGAAAACTACAGACTTACCTGCTTCTCTATCACCTGTCCTGGGGAAGTGCTAGATGGGCTATTTTTTGTAAAGTCATCTGCATTTGAGCACTTTATAAGTAAAAATGGAGAATGTAGTAGTAGAAAAGATTAGAAACTTTCTCATTTTGATTTTTTTTAATGAAAAAGTAAAAAAAAAAAAATTTTAAGTCCCCCTTTTCTTTCCCTCCCTTTTGGCTTGGTTTTGGTTCACGTTCTCTTGTAGTTATTAGGAAGTCAGTGTTATGATGTTGTAAGTTTGAACCTTGGTTTTCATATGAAAGTCTCAGTAGCATCGTTCAGTGACTTTTTGCCTCTCCCTGGTAGTGCCCTCCCAGATGCACTTTGTGAATCCAACAGCAGCTGCATTAGTGGTTAGAAATCTTGACCTGACCCTTACTGGAAAACCCTGGCTTATGCCTTTTGACAGTTTGGACGGCATGAAAAAGCCTGGGTTGTCTAGCGTTTGGGAGGAGGTGGTACAGACAAGGATCACACCAAAGGATATTTTGGGGAAAGTTTCTGCCTTTCAAGGGTGTGACAAACAGTTTTTAAGTTCTCTGTTGCAGAGTCCTGTCAGCTTCAGCATGCCAAGAAAAATGTCATTAAAACCTTAGGGAAGACTTCCTTGTCATTCCCATGATATTCCTACTCCCATGCCAGTTTGGTTCAACGAAGAGTTTCAAGAAGGTGTATTCTTCAGGTTATATTGCAAGGAGGTGGGGTGGTACCCACAGATTACCACCATGAGTAAGCCCCATGATCGTTAAACCCATTGCACAAAGACTGCCTAGCAAAAAAAAAAAAAAAAAAAAAAAAACCAACAACAAGAAAACCACCATTTCTTGATAGTTACTCAGTTGCCTACTCATTTCACACTGTAATTCATGCATTTACTTTTCTCAGATTGCTGTGTATGCCTGTGCCCTCACAGTCAAGCTCCTGGTTCAGTCAACGCTGTTGTTAAAGGAGTAAGTAATTTCTTTTCCTGTCTTGTGCAGATGATGAAGAGGTCTCCATTAGTGCAGATGCTGAGCCAGCTGACCTCCAGGAAAGCCCTGTGAACAACCCCACAGAGGAAAGCCTCGGTGAGCCTTCATGCATCAACACGGTGACCTCAGAAAGTACAGCTCCAGAACAGCTAAATGGATACAGTTTGAACGATAGCCCAGGGGCTGTCAAACCACCTGGGGAAGTCAACCAGAACAGCTTAAATGAAGAGCTAGCAGGAGATGGGGAGGTTGATGCGATGCCAGTTCCCGAGCCCTTGGAATCCATCCCAGGCGAAGTGCTGCCACCTTTGAGTGCTCCGGACCTCACAGAGCAGCTGGCTCTGCTGGCTTGTGTGTCTCCTCCTGAGACTGAAGTTAGGGAAAATAACAAAGTCAATTCTGGTACTCAGGGAGATGGTGGAGTCTTGACCAGCGTAGAAACGTTAGATATTGATGAGGTGAGTGCAGATGTGCATGCTGGCAAGGACCTAGAGAAGAGTCAGGAAGAAGAAGGGGCTTCAGCCCAGGAGGAGGAAGACAACAAGCTACAACTGAGAACCACAGCAAAGAGGAAAAACAGGCCGTGTTCCCTGCCTGTGTCTGAACTTGAGACAGTCATAGCTTCTGCTTGCGGTGAGCCAGAGACCCCTCGCACACACTACATACGGATCCACAACCTGCTCCACAGCCTGCCGTCGGCACAGATGAGCAGCGATGGGGAAGAAGAGCAAGATGGTGGCAACGGTGGGGAGAACGATGAGGAGTCTACAGTCAAGGAGGTGCTGGAGAAGGAGGTGGTCAGTGAGAGCGAGACGGTGGCAGCAGAACCTCCTGTGGAAAATGAGGCTGAAGAGAACTTCAGCCAGTGCACGCTGCCTCCTGGGACTGTGGATGAGCAACTTTCTGACTTAAATGATGGGCTACTGGATGGGGAACACCCCAGGACAGGAAGCGAGAGCGAGTCGAGCTCCAGGCCCAATGGTGACAACGAATGTGAGGCGTGCGACACCTCTTGCTACAGCCCCTCATGCTACAGCACTTCCTGCTACAGTACCTCCTGCTACAGCACTTCGTGCTACAGCACCTCCTGTTATGACAGTAACAATCGCTTCTCCAGCCACACCCGCTTCTCCTCCGTCGACAGTGCAAAGATTTCTGAGAGCACGGTCTTTTCCTCACAGGACGATGATGAGGAGGAGAACAGTGCTTTTGAGTCAGTGCCAGATTCAGTGCAGAGCCCTGAGCTGGACAGGGAGCAAGTGGATGGCTCCTCCCAGTGGCCAGATGAACTAGTAGCTCATGGTGGGAATCCACAAAGAGCCACAGAGAGTCTAGACACCCCAATAGCAGGTCCAAGCAGCAGAAGAGAAGGTTAGATCCTGAGAATCGATGCGCTGAGCAACCCTGATTATCTGGATGTCATGGAAGACATCAGATAATCGAGGTTTTAGAGAGCTCATGGTTTATTTTTTACAAATTTATGAGCTGGGACAGGTATCAGGGAGGGTTGGATAATTGAGCCTGTCCTTAAAAATCCCAGCAAAAACAAATAAATCAGATGGGGATGTGTATATATGGATTCCTGTAGATATACGTGCATCGTTGTAAAATCGAGATTAGCTACTGCGCTTGTGTGGCAGATCAGCATTATCACATCCACCAACTCATTTCTTATTTTCTGGGATTGTTCCATTTCACGTATCTGATGTGCTGCCATGTCTCTGACAGTCAGTGAGAGGACCAGCTTGTGCTTGTCGAAGGGCAGATAGACTGATTTACAGCAGCTAAAGGTGTGGGCCAGCTTCTGTGTATGATTGGTAGCCATGCACTAATGGAGAAATGCAAATGTTTCTCTTACAAGTTTTCTAACCTTGTTTGTTCCTATTCCCCAAGTATCAAACAAATCTACCTTGGGTTTCACAGACCACAGGGCAACTCAGCAGAGACATGTTTTTTTCTTAGGTACTTTGAAAATTGAACTATATTGAGCAAAATTCTCATCTCCTTATCCATCTCTAGAGATAAAACATACTTAAGAAAGTAATCTTTTGTCTTGGTAATTTAGGTGCTGTTCTTCCCAATCTTTCCAAGCCATTACATTAAATTCCTCCCTTTAGTAACTCATTTTATGTTGTATGGAATTACATGAAGGGTGAGTTTGATCACTCACCTTTTCTTCAGCTAGTGTATTGTTTTTCTTCAGCTGAAGAACTGAAGGCCTCGGCAGCAGCAGCTAAGGAGCATGTAGCAAGGTCAAGAGGTAGTCTTTGCATTCCCAGATACTCAGTCATCTGACTCTCACTATAAGTGGCACCAAATTAAAATGGCACTAAAAGGATAGCCTATTTGGGGATCACTGGGAAGCCCCACCTAAAGTATCCTTCTACCCTTCCCTTCTCCATTCCAAATTTTTTTACCCCCACCTTCCATTGCCACAGACCCTACCGCAGCAGAAAGAAAGGTGTATGGGCAGCCTTAACACACTGGACTGTGTAAAGATTTTATAGGCAGCTGGGCCTAGGCAATTACTCGCTCTGCAAAGCAGAAGCTAGCCCAAAGAATTAAATTCTCAGAAGTACACAGAGGTATTAGAAACCCACTTTCCTTCCTTGCAGGTGAGGATCAGCATTTATGTGAAAGTATACCTAAGGGGGCACAAGAGTGTGTGCGTGTGTGCATATGAGAGAGAGAGAGAGAGAGAGAGAGAGAGAGCACGCTGGCAGATGTGATAGTTATTTTGGACTGTATGTACTTTCGAGAAGGGATGTCGGGGGAGAGCATGTCTTCTGCATATGGGTTGAGTACAGTTCCAATATCGTGCCCTTTGAGCCTGGCTAAAGGGCACTGCAGTGTTGATGATGGCTTGGCTTTGATTAGCTGAGAGGGAGTATGTCTGAAGGGCTGCCTGGCTCCTAGCGCTCTTCCAATACCACTGGGGGTGCTTCAGTAAATGTGCACATTCCTTCATGACTTGGCAGCTGGTACAAACACAGTAGATGTGGTCACCTCCATCCGCTCCAGGTGACTGACACTACCATGCTTCCACTGGCTTGGCGTTACAGTCTTGACTAGGGGAGAGTCAATTATGGTGAGGTAAGTAAAGAAACATAGATGGATGATCTGGTAGTTGGTGCTACAACATGCATAGTAACAGCAGAGTTTTTAAGGCTGTGAGAGATGGACTTCCAGCCCTGAGTAATAACTTACATAACTCTGCTGTCTGCTCAAAACATGCAGCAGATGCAACTGCGAGATACGCCTATACGCAAGTGGTGTAATGAAGACATTTAACAGGCCATACGGTACCATCAGAGCACCTAGAGGAGGGAGTATTTTTGTCTAAGCGATTTTTCTCACTTCTGGATGATGTGAGATTTTTTTACAGTTTTATACAAAATTGGCTTCTGCCTTCTAGCTGTTGGCTGTTTTAAAGAAAAAAAACATGGTTTTCGGTAAATGTGATGGGTTTTTTTTACATTTGGTAGCTGTATGTATGTGTTTTTTACAAAATGATCATGTTTAGGCTATTAAGATTCTGACACTAAAAACAGCTAAACCAGCCAGCACAGAGTGAGTTTGGCTTAGCTGAATGGTTGGGTTTTTGATTTTGAGGTATCTTTATGTAATTTTCTGGTGATGTTGGCAACACCAAATGTATTTTTTCCCTAAGCTGCATCTTTCTGATGCATGTAAATGTTATATTTATGCAATCAGATTGTATTTGTATTGACAGGTGCACCTGGAGCTGGAGGTTATAGTGAAAAACTGGTACCACATAATACGAAAATGTGTCCGCTAGTAAGATAAATAGTCCTGGTTTATAAGATTTTAAGGACAGACCAAGAAAGAATCTTAATACTGGAAGTTTTAACATGCAGGTTTTGTATTCTCACAGTTAAGTCTAAAATAAGGAATGCTTTTTCATCCTTACTATAACTTCTTAGTTTCTTAGAAGTTTCTGTAAACATTGACTGGCTCTTAAGTTACTCGTTCCTTTAAACAGAACGTTAGTTTGGACATCTGCTTAGGTTTCATTTATTTCATATTTGGATCTAACAGACATATATGCTATGTTAGTGTTTAAAAACTCCTCTGCACTGTCTACTGTGTGTCTCTCTTCCTTCTTCTTCTTCTTTCCCTCTGTATCTCGGGTCTTCCTTCTTTATCTCAGATCTTGACTATGTCTCACTATCTTTTGTCCTCCTCTTCTACCGCCTGTCTCCTACCTGTTTCTGGTCCTTCTCTCATTCTCCTTCCTTCCACCCAAGATGGACTCTTAATTTTGAAAAATACGTGTAGAAGGGGATGATCTTCTGCTTTGTAGGGACTGCAAAATCCTGCCATTCCAGTCCACTTATACAGCCACTGATCTTCTGGAAAAGCAGAGAAAGATCCAAGGCTGCTTTTAGTCTTGTATTGCACTGATTGGATGGAGTTGGAACCAGGATTTTGCATGCTCCTGCTGATTTCTGCAGAAGCTTGAGTGTGCTTGTACATGCCCAGTATTTCTCAGAGATCAAGCCTGATTCTTCTCTCGCTTACACTTGTGTGTCTATGAGTCCAGAATCTGGCCTATAATAGCTTAGCATTGCCTCAAACCTGAAATCAGAGCCTTGACTGCATTATTTTAATAATTCTTTAATAGGAATTGTTATTAAAATAACACCTGAAAATAGGAATAACCAGAACTGCTAGTACACGAAGCTAACCTATTTAAAAATAATCACGTGTTTTACAGTAGCACATTTTTTGAACCACATTGTGAAAACAGTGAATGACTGTCAATGTCTTGAATATCTTGTCCATAGGTGATTGTCCTTTACTCCATAATTCTCAGCCAGTCAGCCAGCTTCCTTCTCTGAGGCCTGACCATCATCACTACCCAACTATCGATGAGCCTCTTCCACCAAGTAAGCTTTAGTTTTTTTAACTTACTGCATTTTTCAGCTTTTCCTGTTAACTCAGTGTAGAGGTCAGTATGTCTTTCTAAATAACCCCCTCTGTTCTGCATATACATTCTCCAGAACCCAAGCAATATGCCCTATTGTTTCCCTTATTTGATCCTGGCTTCGAGTGTTGTCATGTTATTTTGGACAAGCTCCATAATCTCCATCCGCCTTGGTCCATCTTCTTTCTTAGCCACCATGAAATGAAAATAATAACACTTCCCTGTTTCCAGTCAGTGTGTTTAGACTTGAATGAGTGATATCTGTCAGGTGATCCAGAAGCCTTACTATAAAGCTTTCTCTGTAGTGTGTCAGCAAAATACTCTGATTTTTCAATAACAGTTGTCTCGAGGTATTTCCATAACCAACTTCAAAGATGGTTTGGGATGGCAGTCCCTGTAGTCTGTCAGCTCGGCTTGCAGGTCCAGCAGGAGCCCTCTCGCACTCAGGATGCTCCTGGGTTGGACAGGTACAAATCTAAACAAAACCAGCAGAAGCTGGGAAAGGGCAGCTCACATAGAGTCGTCTTCTTGTACTGTCATTGGATTTGATAATCGGCGAATTTTATGTTCATTATGGACTGTAATGGTGTCTGCAGTTGCGGTGGATGAAAATGAGAGGGTCTTAAGCAGCGTGATCAATTATCGGGCTGACAATACGTGATTTTTCCACCGAGTCAACTGCTGGAGATGTTTTCACATGTCTCTGTAGCTTTCGCTTGTGTATTTGTGGAGGTTTATCCCGCTTTTTGCACTGGCGTTCAGTGCCCAGCAGAGTGCACTCTATGCCCTGCAACGTGCTGTTCATCACCTTTCAACTTCAGCCCGTGATTGAAGGACCTACAGTGTGCGGTGCCTCAGAAAAACAACCAGGCGTGTAAACAAAGCACTTTGTTTCTTTCAAAGCCCAAGAAGGAAACACACTTATTTGGCCAATAGTGCCCTTGACAAATAATTCATCGTTTACCAACCATGCTGTCAGTATTCCCTAAGCCGAAAATAGCCCTGATGCTGGCGTCAGCTGCACAGTGGTGTGAATGGTTCACATGCCTTTAGCCCGATGAAATCTTATTAAGTCCCCCTGTGGCTTGCTAGTAAGTGATGAAATGGGAAGGGTTACCTCTGTAACAGGGAAATATTTCTCTTCCGCTCTTACCTCAAGGGCACATTCCCAATTAGATGACTTAATGATACCAGCTCAGGTAAACAAAGCATATCCTAAATCTGTTCCATATTTTTCCATCACCAATATATTACATTTTTACTCTTTCTTATAATTATCCTCAAAAGGCAGATATTTCTACCATTGGTTTTCATACATGCTTTCACAACAGAGTTTAGGGACATGAAGTACATTGTGTGATGATACAATACAGAAGTGATATCCCTTTGTAGGTTTTCTTTTTTAGCATTTGCGTATAACATCATTTTTACAACAAAGACTGACACTTTGGGCTTAAAGACATTTAACTTAATAGGAATGTGCTGTACTAAGTTAGTTTGGGGGGCAAAAAAGTTGAATTGGATAATATCACCTAGGAAGCCTGTTTGCAAAAACCCTCTGTGAAATTTTAAGGTAATTTCAAAATTAAAACTGTCGTCTTAGTTTAGAAATGTTTTTTCTTCTGACATTCAATATCACTATCTCTGTGCTTTTAGTGCTTCTTAATCCTAGATAAATAGTTCTTCAATCATGTGAAAGGAAGGAACTTCATATTTTAAACCTGAATTATATGATCAAACTTGTCGTACTACTTCTCACATACAGCATTAGCTTCTGTCCATAAGTAGAGTTGAAGATAATTTCCCAGTGCTACAAGTTCAGCATTGCCTGCTTTTACTTTGATCATGGAGAATCGTTTGGACAGTCTTCCTTCTCTTTAGAATAGTTTTCTGTATAACTTTGTTTCATCATAACGCCACAACACTTGGTCTCAGCGAGGAAACTTAATTTCAGGCAGCATTATTTAGGAACATAAGGTAGAATAGGTTCATTATTTATGAAGAGTGTCGTAACGAACAGTCTGAATGTTAAGTCCTATGCGAGATTGACAGAAGATCTGCAGAATTTGTGCGGCTTCATGATGACATTAATTGTCAGCCCTTCCTATACACGTATTTGCTAGTACTGCTGGAAACCCCATGGAACTGAAGCCAAGAAAAATACCTGTGCCCACTTCAGAGCTGCTCTTTGCCGAAGGTGTGGCTGAGCTTGGAAAGGGGAAGGCAGTGTATTTACTTTGCCCCGCCAGGATTGTGGTCCTGCCAGAAAAAGTTGCGTCTTCTGATATAAACCAGAGCAGTTTCAGAGGATGCTGTGAAGTACGACTCGGCTGATGGAGGGGGATCGCTGGAGAACAAAACCAGTACTGTCCTGTGTCCCCAGCCTGCACTCCAGCATGCTCTTACTGTGAACATTAGATGGAGGCCAGCCTCTGTTGTGGTCACAGTCTTATTTTGCCTGAAAAACTAACAGAAGAGCCTGAGGAGATCTGGCCGCTTCCTAGATCATCTATGTCCCTGAAGTAGCATGAAGAGACTTGAGCACAGCTCCGAAGCAGAGTTCTGCCTGTCAGTTCACCTGTCAGCCTGTTGGTCTCTCCGTGCAGGTTTCCATCCATCTGTCTGCGAATCTGGTGTCATATGCAGCTTCAGTGACTTGTGTGACTTACGGGTTGTCTTGTGGGAAGTCAAAAAATGCACCTGCTACCTCTGTACAATGAAAATATCAGCACCTGCAACCTTCTGACAGCCTTTCCTTGGTGACCAAAGAAGAGTTATACAGCTGATGAGAAATGCCATTGCAAGGAGTGGTACTGCTGCAGGTTTCTCAGAAGCCATGTGACCTACAGTTCCTAATATTTTAGCATGTCAGCATGAGTGTCAGCCCATGGTTTCAGGTGTATGTACCCATAAAACAATAAATAAAGCAGTGCTCACAGATAGATGTAGTTCATGTCTGTACATACTGCTGCTGGATGTCTGATAATATCTAACAAGAGATAGCCCTCCTGAAACCATAATCCATTCAGCATGATCCTGGTGTTTTCCCTGTGACCTTCAAGATCTGGACAAGTTTTGTTGCTCCTAGATTTCTACGCATTGTGCTTGGGAGCTTAGGAGCTCTGAGCTGCATTTGATTAGAGAGACAATGCAATATAGCCTCTAAAGCTGGCAGTGTACAGGGCTGGATTATGAGAAACCATGGTTTGACTGTGTAATTGGGTAGTATTATTCCTACTAAATGTCCTTCGCTGAGCTTCTGACCAATATGACCAGTTGGTGTCTTCTCTAGGCTGTCTAGGGCGTGGATCTACAGCATTGCCTACAAACTTCTAATTATCTATCGACCTTTATTATTGTCAGCTTAGTACATGTCTACTACAGTAGTGTGGGAAGAGGGCTAGGATTTGTCCTTTGCCAGACAACAGCAAGGAAAACGAAGATCTTCATGATGTTAAGGTACATCATGCCACCTTTGATCTGGCCAAGATTATTTCCTTGAGGATATTGCAGATAATGCACAGCTCCAGAAGAACCATTCCCACCCATGGTGGGACACCTGCCACCAGTGACAGTGTGCTCAGCAAGGCTCTGGCCTTCAGCCTGCCTTACGTGTCAGCCCGATTTCCTTCAACGTGCGTCTGTTGTGCTTGATGTGCTGTTTTTCACTGCTATGTGTTTTAGGCACTGTTTTCACAAAGCTGTGATCTTGTCCTTGAAACACTGTCCTTGGGAAACTTTACCTGACTGGAGGAAGAGAGCATCCTCTCCTTAAAATGAAATAGTGATGCTCACAGTGAAAGAGAGTGTGTGGACCTGTAGTGTGACTAGAAGTTTTGCATCAATAAGGTCTGAGATACTTAGAGTCAGCTTTGCAAGAAGAAATGCTTGCCCATATGGCTCTTGTTGTTTCAGAATCTTATAGAAAATTCCTCCAAGGACTCCCAGTGCCCATCTTTTAAGGTTTGTGGGTTTAACATGTCAGATGCAGCCAGCTGTAGACTTCAGACAGCCTACACTTGGCTGGAACCAGCCCAGGTACAGAAACTGAATTTAGTCAGGGACAACATGCAGGGGATGGGAACCACTTGTGAAGGACGGGTTTCCAGATACAGCAGGAGGAGGTACAACTTCAGTCCCACACCTAGAGAGTAGGAGATAAAATACATAAAGTATGAAATCCAGCTGATCCTGAATTTGATTATAGAAGACCATAGAAGAAGGAGTGGACTCATCAAGGAGGAGGGTATCATAGTAAAAATATGGGAATAAGAGGAAGTGTTTGCCCCCAAAGGTAATCACCATTTGTGCATTTGTGTGTGAATGTGAGTGAGGTTTGTATATGAACACGTATAGAAAGTATGTGCATATATTTACATAGATACGTCATCAGCTGATGGATCATGTAGAAATATGAAGCTGGAAAGTCTAACTTATATCACTGCTCCACACATTCCAACCAATTTGGTATGTGGCTTTTCTAGCTAACCCACTTCTGAATTTCTCCTGCTCCAAACACTTTTTTTTATTTTCAGCATTGCCATTTTCCACAAGCCATCATATACCAAATAACTTCTGGTTTTCAGTCATGGGACAACATAAACATTAGCAGGGAACAATAATAATGGAAGGCTCAATACTATGGTGCAAACTTTCAGTCTAGTTGGCATTCATCAGAGCAACAGATTTGTAGTATTCATCTATGTAGAGATATTTCTTTTATAAAAAAAGAGGGAAATGAAATATGTTTGTTCTGAAACATAACAAAAAAGGGGATGTAATTGTTTTCTACTAGGTCAGCTCTACCTGGCTACCCTGACCTGCAATGAATCCAGCCAACTAGTATTACTAACTATAAAATTATCCAGCCCTTTAAGAAATATAGCCACTAAATCACTTGTTTTTCATAGTCTATAGTAGTGAATTCCATAGGCTACCTATGTGAAATGTTTATATATATGCATATACTGCGTATATATATACATAGGCAAGCACATAGTATTTATACACATTTGAATTTATACTGAATATATACACATAATATATATTGCACGCATGTCGACTATGTATGTAGTATCTCTCGTGTGTATATACCCTGTCCGTGTATATGTATGTGTGCGTATACTTATCTCCCATATTCAGGTTTTTCTGGAAGGCATCACACTGACAGCAGCACCCCTTCCTTTTTTTCCACCTCTAGATTGGGAAGCTCGGATAGACAGCCATGGGAGGGTATTCTACGTGGATCATGTCAACCGAACCACCACGTGGCAGCGCCCCACAACCGCAGCGACGCCAGATGGGATCCACAGGTCTGGGTCCATCCAGCAAATGGAGCAGCTGAACCGGCGGTGAGCATTTGCACCTATATTCCCTTGGAATCGATACTCCCTTTTTTCCACACTGCCCTAGTAGCTTCCTTTCTTTCCCAGAGCATCACCTTGGTTTCCTAAGGATCTTTCCAGTGTACATGTTCCTGTCCCCACTGCTGATCTCTTTTAGTGTGACTGCTGTGAGTGTCTGATACCCAAATTTCCCCACATGAGAAGTGCTATTGAGAGAAAGGTATTGCAAAACATTTCAAACAGCAAGAAGAGGCTTTTGGAAAACTTTTTAGAAATGACTCCTAGAAGAGAAGAAAGTATTCTTCCGAAAGATGGATTCACTGCTTCTATTTAACTGCAAGAGTGGTATCAATGTGTCTGCACCCAGTGCCAGTCTGAAGAGGTTTCTGAGCTGACTGTTAGTGTGAAATAATGTTGCCATGTCAGTGTGGCATTTCTCCTCAAGCTAATTTGGCCAGTGGCAGAACTGCCCAGGGCAGAACACTGCTCTGATAGAACTGTACACATTCCTAGACGTGGAGAGATCTGCTCAGTGTTGCGTTGGGCTCTGTAAGTTTTGTCAGTTACTTCTAAGCTGGTTGAGGTAACTCTTAACATGGGACATGTTTTCCCTTGATTTGACTAGTCCACACGCTAATTTGTTTATCGTTTTCTTCTCATGCTTGATTTTCAGATTGAATTTAAGAGGAAGGAAAAAATAAAACAGTTGGTCACAAGTCTTCCTTTTTTACTTCAGAAAAGTTTTTTTTTAATTCCCTGATTACTGTAATGATATGGTTCCATAAAAAAGACAAAAAGGAAAACTGAAATTATGTTCTAATTATAGCACATAAAATGCCACAAAAGTTCTTTGGTGATTTTTTCTGTGCTAAGAGAAAGGTCTATAGCTGAGAAAAGTATGAAGATGAAGAGTTCCAAAGTACTCTTCTCAGTGCAGAATAGTTTGGGTGTTGCTGTGTGTGTAAGAACTGGGCCCTGAATGACAACAACTAGAAAGTTAGTGTAACTTGTGGAGAGCAAACCAGCCTTCTGAAAGTGGTTGCTTTGCAGCTTAAGTTGACACCGTCGACTCACTCTTGAAGAATTTCTCCGTTTTCTCACACAAATTCATTATTTTGGATAGCATTTCATGGCGTGTTAATGTCTTGCAGAAGTGAAAGAACCTGCTCACTATTTGTTCATTATGGCTTTCCTCAGAATGTGTTAAGCTACTGTGTTAGTACTAAAAAAAATCCAAACTTAAAGTGAATGTTTACTGTATATTCTTGCAAGCGATTTACATGACTTCTCTGCTGTTTAGCATTTGCTTTTAAGGGGGATTTGGGCCATGTCACAGCTCTAAGGTAAGTGCAGCACAAACAGGAAAGAAGTGCTTGTAAGAGTCTGCGTCGGAATTTGCCATTCCCGTGGTTAATGCAGGTTAATTATTAAACCAGCTGTCTCAGCAGAAACTGAAGGGTAGGCATTGTCTTTCTTACCATCTTGATCCAAACTTTATATTCCATGCCTTCATGTAGGCTGCCCAGCTTTCTTGGTTATGACTTGATTATCACTGGTTTGATTGGGAAGTGGCACTTAATAGGTCTGGCAGTCTTTGAATAACTCTATTTTTAGTATTCACATATCCAGTTACAAAGTGGGAAGCACAGAGGGTTTTCAGCAGTGGCATATCTCTCCCTACTCAAGTCCCATTGGAGACTAAGCACTCTGCAACTCGTTACACATGAGCTGTCATGGCTTCTGGGGACAGAGGTAAAAAGCTGAAGTTTCTCCACTCTCTGCCAAAGAGCTCTGTTGATTTGGGAAGCTGAATGGAAGTCTGAGAAGTTGAAGGGTCTTCTATGGTTCCTAAGTTTGGGAACATTTCCTAAAGTTCTAGTAAAAGAGACTCATGCCGAATCTCTGAGCATTTGGCCAGTGGCTAGTCATTTCTGTATTTTCAGCCTGACTATTACAATTTTTTTAATTATTGTTGTCCTAAGGCCAATTTCAAATATTTCATGTCTCCAGATTTCAGGATTGTGAGGAAAATCACTTTTCCTAAGTGGTTATTATCAGCACTGTAGAGGATCAGGCTTTGTTTTAAGCATTCATTTTAGAAATACTGTTTTGTTGTATTTCAAAATTCATTGTTTGAAATGTTCTTCAGCAGACACACCTAAGAATCATTTTAGATGAGGCAACAGCAAACATAGACTTTGCTGATAGAATTAGCAGCAGCCTGAACTTTTGCTCTAACTTCAAACAAAATTTGGACTCAAAATCACTTGACATTTTGAAAAAAAAATGGCAAAATTTCTTTTTTAATCAGTCTACTTACTTTTTGGCTTCCTGGTTTCATTTGTGGAAAGGAATGGAAAGATCAAAATATTACAAGGAAGCTTGGTATTTCCAGCCCAGCCAAAACCACAAAGCTTTGGCAATTCAACCTGAAAAAAAACCCCATAGCTCTGATTGAGCCTAGTCCTGCTTTCCTTCTGAGCTCCAAGCTTCCCATTAGCTGTACCAGCCGCTTAAGGATACAGGGAATGCAAAACTGGAATCTGGGTGTTGGGCAAACTCCAAAGAGACATCCATACTTCTTACTTTAAAGACTTTTGCTCATTTTCTAGAGCACTACCTGATTTGCTTGTTTGTTGGTAAAACAGGTAACAGCCCTTGTTTAAGCTCTGTTGGGAAGGTGCTGTGCAGCAAATGTCTATCTAGACTTGTCTTTGCACTAATTTAAAAAGTAATAATACAAGAAATTGTAACCATAATAGTCAAGACAACCACAGTGTGATTGTCTTTCTAAATCTAGTCTTTCTAAATCTCCATTTCTTTGACAAATCACTTTGAGAGGAGACTGAAATCTCCAGAGACATTCTCATAACTTTGGCACTTTCAATGTTTTCTTCAATTACTTTGGTATTTTCTGGTATTTATATAAGATGATTTTGTAATACTGAGACCCAGAAGAAAAGCTTAGCCTTTTGTTGGCGTACAGCTAGTGTTACTCTTTAAGGTTTGCCAACAGGGATTTTGTACCATCTAATTAAATTGAAGCTACAAGATTTTTTTATGGGTGTGCTTATATCCCTTGATTATATGAACTACTTTTTTTTCCCCCTTTGTGTTGCATGTGGGTGTTGTAAAACTCTTCCAGTACAGGAATGGAAAGTTCATTTGTTTGCCTGCAGTCAAGTGAATAAAAACGTAAAATGTAGGTCTAAACCAGAGGGTTTAAAACTGCAGTAAATTCATGCTGTTGCAAAGCCTGTTATTCAGATTTCCTTGTAAAGATAGATGTTTACTTAAACTGTCAAAATATACACTAAATGTAACTTCAAATGACTCTGAGTGCTGGGAGACAGTCATAGTACTGTGAAAGTTTACCATAAATCTATTAAAACTTGAATTATTTTTCTTAATTAGCTCCAGTCCTTCTGCCTGAGGTTCGGTTGCAGTGAGCTACTGCAGATGATGTCTGTTGAGAGATGTAAAAGACAGATCCTAACTGTTTGTCTTTAATAATTCTGAGGAACTAACTCCCTCCCAACTAATGTCTAATTTGTAATAAAGTGTGCATTGACAAATAAAGAGAGAGAAAGTAAGTTAAATTTGCAAGTCGGAACTTGAGCTGAGGAAAGAAAAAGTGTAAAGTCAGGAAAATGGGAGACAATCATTGCTGAATCAGAATAAATGCAGGCAGTAAAGCAATCTTTTTTTTTATACATATGGACATGCAATCCAGAAGTGAGGATTAGAAATATTGGGATGGAGTAAAAGGTAGTTAAAATTATTAAGAGACCCTGATTTCTTTTCCTCCCTCCCTCCCTTCCCTTTTCTTTCTTCTTCTCTCTCACTTTCTTTTCCTTTTCTTTCTGTCTTTATATATAAAATATATTTCCTTATGACACTTACATTCAGTATATAAGACTTATATTCATAGCTTGCCAATAGAACCAAAGAAATCCTGATTTCTCATCTTATTCATCCATCTGTGTATGTGAACAAGTTAAATAGACTTTGTTTTGTGTAGTTGCTCCAGGTTATGGCCATAGTGAGGTGTATACTTTGTACTTGCTCTTGTACATACTCTGTGGGCTTCACAGAATCACAGAATGGCCTAGGCTGGAAGGGACCTTAGAGATCATTTAATCCAACCTCCCTGTCATGGGCAGGGACGCCTCTCAACTAGGTCTGGCAACACATGGGGACCGAACGGGGATCAAACCCGCGACCTTGGTGTTAATCAGCACCACGCTCCAACCAACTGAGCTAACTATTACTTCTAATACCATGATAAGACCAGGCTGGATGGGGCTTTGAGCAACCTAGTGCAGTGGGAGGTGTCCCTGCCCATGGCAGGGGGATTGGAACTAGATCATCTTTAAGATCCCTTCCAACTCAACCCACTCTGTGATTCACAATTCAATGATCAGCCCCATTGACATCAACTAGTGTGGCAATTAGTTCATTGATTAGTGATATTGTCTTTTTCTAAGACATTTGCAGGTTGTTATTCAGAATTTTCTTCTTCATCGTCCTCACTGTTATTTGCTTATCTCTAAATTTTTTCCTTTTCCTTATTCTGCAACTAGTCACCATGCAAGCTAAATGCCGAGTCCCACTGATTTCCAAAAATGGACACAACACCTGCATCCTCACACTGTGCACTCAGCTCATGTGTTACATCCTGTTGTGCTTTTCTGTAGTTTACATTCCATATTGCCTACCAAAATCAAGTGTTCCCAACTGCTGGCTGTGCAGTATCATAGTAAACGTTTTGTTAACGCTCTTAATAGTCTTTACTTTGTTAAGGTTGAGCATGTGCATCAGAGGTTGCAATAAGAAAGACTGAAGGGTACTCAGCGCATCACAGGCTTGATCCATACTTCATCAGTTACGCTGCCATAAATGAGAAGGGGAACCATGATCCACCAGTAGTTTTAGGTTCCAGACGTCCAGATGTTTTAAAAGAAATCCTCGCGGCGACGTACAAGCTAAATACCTGTCTAAATTTGATCTTTGACTATTCCTTGCTTTGCACCCTCTGTAGCTATTTGTAAGTCAGTGCAAAATGTCATATTTGCAGAGTAATGGTTGGCCCAAGTGTGAGCAGCTGCATCGGATGAAGAAGAGTTGGGTGTGCTCTTACTCTGTCCTATGCGAGTAAGCACACCTGACTCTTCTCCTTCATCTGATGCTGCTGCTCACACTTAGGCCAACCATTACTCTGCAAATATGACATTTTGCACTGACTTACAAATAGCTACAGAGGGTGCAAAGCAAGCATGGAAGAAGTAGTATTGGAGTAATTCAAAAACAGTGGTGATTGTTAAGGTAGAAAGCACCAGAAAGCTCTTCTGTTAACTGAAGCATGTTATTCTTTTCTCTGAATGTACATAGATACCAAAATATCCAGCGAACGATTGCTACAGAACGGACAGAAGATGATGCTGTAGTGAACAGCAGGGTGGAGAGAGTTGCCACTGGAGGAGGCAGCGACTCAGAGGCTGAGCCGTCCCAGCCAAGCTCAGGTATGGGGAACAAAATTACTGAGTGGTGAGTTCAGTGGCATTCAGTTCTGGGGAAATCTGCATTTCCACAGCAGACTGGAACTTTATTCTACCAGACTGCAAGAACTAACTAAAAGAAAAGAAGTTTAGACTGGAAGCTGTGGGTTTTAGACCTAAAGCTACAGGTACAAAGCTACATACAAAAGGCCTCATACAAAGGGCCTTTTCTTAACAACTACTAAAACAGACAAAGCATTTTTACTTTAGTAACGGGCTATTTGAAATTCAAATGGAAAAGGCATCTGGTTTTTATTCAGCTTAGTAACTCCAAAAATGGTGCTGTCTCATTTTTTTGGCACTGTGATTTTTATCTTGGGGCATTGCAGTTCATTCTTGCTGGGCATGGCTTCTGTGCTGTCACGTTTGTCCATGTCGTCACACCTGCAGTGGCCCTGGCATCAAGCATGATATACTTGTGCTTTTAAAGCTGCAATTTTGCAATAGCTATGAACTGATCTAAGTGTGGGCTGTCACTAAAAGAGGCACAGCTGTCTTTTTGTTTATCACTAACTGGTGTGACAAGACCCCATATGAGAGTGGAGGACTGATCTTCCTGAAAAATAACCTTGTTTCTTGTACTTAATAGTATTTACAGTCAAATTGGTTCTTCATGTGGTTCATTAGATGGCCAGAGCAGAATAAGTGTCACTACAGAGGAGAGGAGGAGAATGTGTACCCAGGGAAGGATGGGATGGCGAGGAACTCCTCTCATCTTTTCTGGTTATAGTCATGCTCATATTTTCTTAAAACACTTGTGAAATCATAGCCTAACTGTTTGGTTCAGGTAAGAAACGCCAGGAGTCAGACTAGTGTCCACTGTGCAATTTATGGATGTGCAGAAATAACCATTTACTGTGTTTGAGAACCTGCACCAGAAGGAACGGCCAGTTCTCTTCCCTTGGATGATTCTCACCTCTGCCTAACTTTGTGTTCTATGTTGTCTGCTGAGAGTAGATCTTTCTGCCATCTCTCTGTGGCAAGGGAAAAGAACCAACACATCTGCTTGAATTTTCTTCATGTTCCATGTCGAATGGAAAAAATTACAGAGAGAAATAGTGAATGTCCTTTTTTGAAACAAGTTTAGAAAAATACTCTATTTTGTCTGTTTCTTTTCCTGATCCATTAGATGTTTTTAGCTTGAAAGACAATTTTGAGCAAGGATGTTTCACAGTTGGTATTCAAAGCTTCCTTGCAATCTTTTGTATTGCAATTTATGAGAGACTTTTACCTACACTGGATCTTAGAGGGAGAACTCAGTCCTCTCTGTTAGAGGCTGAGATGGAAATCAGGTATACATTGTATTATTAGTGTTTAAATTCTGTGTAATATGTATAATCATTTAATGTCATATCCTATATAGTAAAATAGCAATTTAATAGGAGTTACTGCCAGAAAGTATTTAGGTCGGTTTATTATGTAATATTCATTTCTTTGTTTTAACCCTGAAGAGCTCATGAGAATGATATATGTCATCTTAAGTGATTAGGAAATGGTTTTTACTATAGGTAATTGCTTTGGTTTTAGGAGAAAAAGTCAGTATTATATAAAATGTCAAGAATTAAAAGATCAAGGGTGATGTAAACCACACTAGAATAAGAAAAAGCCACAGGGTGATGTATTTGCTATTTGCCTTTTAATTTAAAATACACATCAGATAGAATACAATTTAGGCACATTAATCCAGATTCTAAGACAGTATAAATCAATTTAGCTCCAGCAGTGGATCCAGTCTGCACTTTTAAGTGGATAAAATACTATTATGTTTCTAGCAGGAAGAAAACCAAAGTGATAATTGATGAAAAAAAAATGGGGATCATGGGGATCTGTATTTATTCTGTTGATGACTTCTGCATGCAGTTTCCTTGGACTGCAAATAAAGTTGCTTTGTATTTGAAAACACCAGAACTGTACACTCAAGCCATAATTCCATGGTAGGAGACATTTTTCTGGTGGCTGCAGGTCAAGGAGTTCCAACCTCTACAGAGTTACGTTTTCAAATGCTCAGTTCTGCTCCTGTGCTTCATGAATGGATACAGATTAAAAATAATCTTTTGTGTCTGTTTTTGTTTTCTTTACCTTACAAGTCCCCAAAAACATGAACTTGTCAAAAATAATGCTATTATAAGGGTAATGCTTTGCAGCACAAACATAGATGTGAGTGGCTGAGCAGGGGCTTCCTTGCCACAGTCTTGCTACCAAATATTTTCTGCTGGTGAACCCTTCAGGCAGGACTGGGAAATCAGATCTCTCTAAAATGAGCAATGGAGGGGAACCTGTCAGGACCTACCTGACAGCATTGAACCAAGACATCAGCTGGTAACAACTGTTGTGGTCACATTGATATTTAGAGACAGCAGTAGATATGACACAGAGTTTTATAACATACAGTACAGAAAACCGTCCAGCTCCTGCCCTGCTACCATAAGCACAGCACCACTAACCATGAGGAGAACATCTACCAGTTTCCCAGCAGCCTTGTCTTGGAAATGCAAAGAAGGTAGGTGCGTTGGGCAGGATGGTGACTTTTTAATACCTTTAATTCTGCAGCCATTCATTAAAGGTTAAATAATAGACTGTGCTTGCCACTATGTTAATAAGATTTTGCTGTTGGTTTGGTTTTCTTTTGCTTGTCCAGAGATTAGGAGAGAAGGTTCCCTTTCTCCTGTGAATTCTCAAAAAATCACCTTGTTGCTGCAGTCTCCAGCTGTGAAGTTTATCACCAATCCTGAGTTCTTCACTGTGCTGCATGCAAACTATGTGAGTAGTTATGATTTGCTGTCTCACTCTGATGATTCAAATGCTGCACCCCAGGTTTTGGGGAGAATGCATAGCAAATTTGAATTGCATGGCTTGAGGTTCAGTTTTCCTTTCTGAGCACCACACCAGGCTGGGGACAGTACAAGTAGAGTGCTCCAAGGAGAGTCTTCGCTGGGATTCTGCCTCACACAAGGATTTCCCTGGTACAGAGAAGCTCACTAGTATTATCCTTCCAGAATAACAGGAACTATTGTTTTCAGTTTGTTTGATACTGTTGCCTGTTGCTGCAGGGAGTGAGGTAGTTGCCATTCAAGCCATGTTCCTGAGAAATCTTACTCAGATACCACCAAATCTCAGGGAAATACAGGGAGAAAATTATTAACTCATGCAGTTTACACTCCGAAGAAGCAAGTGGGCATAAATGTAGTGAAAGAAGTACTGACTTGAGTCAGTGCAGCTCTTTTGGAAAAACCAAGAATGAAGATGAGTTTTCAAAATACAAATAAATTAATATTTTTTCCATTAATGCGATAAATCTACGTGTTTTCTTGCAAACCCAGTGGGGAGTGGGAAAAAGGTAATGATAGTTCAACCAGGAGGAAGCAGATGCAAATATCTCACCGGGACATGCAGTCCTAGTTTTCTCAGTCTTGAATGTGGTTCAGCTAGGCATCTATACATGACTTCTGAATATTTGGAAAGTCATCCATTTCTGGGTAAGGATGACCTTTCTTTTCGAAAGGAAAAGAAATTAAAATACTTCAGTAGTTGCCTCAGCACAAGTCGTTAGCTCATTGCAGACACAAGTTTTGACTGTGGTGCTTTGTGGGTTGAAACCATCTGTCCATCCCCAAGCATCTGCAGAGATTATTGCCCATGAAATCTTGCAGAGGAAGAGATATATTAACTCATCAGACATTACCTGAACTAGGTTATGGAGCACACATAATTTCTTCCACTGACAGGGTGAGAAATGGTAATTTATAGCTGGGAGCAATAGCATTTTCATTCGGCATAGTTGCTTGTGAAATGAGCAACTGATTCCATAGTGGTGTAAGGAACAGCTCACATGAGACTGAGTCTCAATTTTATTTCTCACTGAAATAAAAAATAGCCAAGAGAGCCCTTCAGTTCAAGCTTATAAAGTTGTCTCTAATATGAGAGCCAGAATAATCTATTCAAACATCTGTCAGATGGTCATACAGATTCCACTTGTACAAAAATAATGGCCCACATAACTTCTGGTTTAACATGGTTGTAATATTTTTAACCACAAGCCCCTATTAAATTTTCAAGCTATTAATTATGCCAGTGAAGTTAGGATTGGAAAATATTATCCAGCAGTTAGAATTAAAAGGAAAGGCTCTCATTTTTCACTTATTTTCTTTCCATAGAAGGATAAAAGTACATTAATTTTTTTTGTTTCCCTGGTGCAGCTAATAGATGCTCAGACAATCATTAATCACACATGAGGTCAAAATACAACTTTTGCCATGTAGTAGGCTGGGAACTTAGCGATTTGTGACCATGAAGCTTTCCTGGGTTATAACAAGGTCATATCTTCAGGGCAGAGATCATATCTCTGTGACTCCATAACATTTACCAACCTTTGCCATAATTAGGGACCCTGTGCTGCAGAGATTATTCTCATCTCAGTGCTACCACCACGATAAATCCTTACGTAATAAAGATAATACTTGTAAATGTTTTATTGCATTATAGTGGTTAAGGTGGATTAAAAGCACAAAGAAACTGAGAATTCAAAGCTGTTGGGTCAAATTCTCTAGACAGATTGCAGGTATGTGCACTGGGGCTCACTTCACTGGAGATGCTAGTCCTCTGGTGATCCTTTATTAACCTACTGAGTAATTAAAACCTTTGGGCTGACCAACAGAACAAATGCACTCATTTTCTCTCTAGCGCAATGCTCAGGAGGACTGCAGATTTTTGTAAAGTTTCCTATCCTGTCTTGAAGAGCTTTTTCCCTGGAGTGAAAGATCCCAAGAGGAGCCTATGAATGACAAAAAATGTTGTCACTACCAGTGTATTTTGTGGCGCTCTGTCATTTAATACACTGTGACAACAAGCATAGTTCACTTTAACCCTTATTCTACAACCAGATTGGCGCTAACTCACCCAGAACTGAGTCAAGGACTGTTCCCCCAGGACATGTATTTAATGCCTGTTCTGTGATACAGGGGGTGGCATTCATCAGACTCATGAAAGTGTCTCCATCCAACATGCTTTGTAATCACTGCAGAAACAAGTGTTCAGTTCCAGGAAACGATTTGTATCTTCCAAAAACAGACAATTGAAAGTGTCTGTCTCTGTCCTGTGGCTCTAAAAGTGACCATAAATAAGGTAGCAAGCTTAGATGTAGACATCTGCACGGCAGGCCTCCTAAGCTCATGAATCCTGTCACATGGATCCATTTGAATTAGAGCTTGCAGACGTTCACAGCTGGCTCTGCATCTCTCTGGCATCATCCAGTCACACAGGGAGAGGGTCTGTTGTCCAGTGAAAGCAGCAGAATAGGCACAACTACCTGCATCCCGAGTGTGTGGCGTGTCAGCCGACCATGTCTCTGGAGTGCGTTAGAAAGGCAGTTCATGCACAAGCTGATGCATAATGTGTGGGATGTTTCACTTTGCAGATTGTTTTTCTTAATTCTAGGTGTTGATGTAAAATAGTCATTCAAATCAGAGCAATGAGATGAAAATGATTCTTGACTCAGGATTTGTTTGTTATTTGAGCATATATCCCATAAAGGAGCCAAATATATTCTTTGGACAATGGAACTGGTTTTCTTCATTTCTGGTTTCCATCTCACAGAGTGCCTATCGAGTCTTCACTAACAGTACCTGCTTGAAGCATATGATTCTGAAGATCCGTAGGGATGCTCGTAATTTTGAGCGCTATCAGCACAACAGAGACCTGGTAAATTTTATCAACATGTTTGCTGATACGCGACTGGAGCTTCCTCGTGGCTGGGAGATAAAAACTGACCAGCAGGGCAAGGTAAGAGAGCCAATAAAACTAATCACTTAGCTCACAAGTGGTGAAGGCTAGGTTTAAATAACACCAGGAGCAAGCTGTATTATTTTAGAAACAGAAAAATTCTGCAAGGATGTTTCCAAGAACAGTGGTGACCCTTTGGCTTTCTGTGGAATATCACGCCATAGCCAAGGCAGCACTGGACTAAATAAAAATTTTAAGCCCGAGTTTAGATCTGTCATGACTGCAAAGTTTAGCGTAGTGTCTCTGTTTCCAGTGAAGCTTTGCTGAGTGACTTCTGGAACCACCAAACAGGCTAAAACAGTGTTCCTTGTTAATTTTGTTCTCTTCTGTCTTGTTTACTTCATGGCTGTTACCCATTATTTGGACCTACGTAGCTTCAAGTACATTTCAAGAGCTGCTTAGCTTGGAATAAGAAATTCCTTTCATTCGCAGTTATCTTCCATGAACGGTACCTAAGCAGGATATTTCTGACACACCATTGCCAGTGGTTTTCACTTTACAATCCCACAACACCATCACAGTGTTGGCAGCCTGAATATAAAAAAAATTTATTTCTCTGTGTTTCAGTCTTTCTTCGTTGACCACAATAGCCGTGCTACCACTTTCATAGATCCCAGGATCCCGCTGCAGAATGGTCGTCTCCCTAATCACCTGACTCACAGGCAACATCTTCAGCGGCTTCGTAGCTACAGCGCTGGAGAGGTAACTGTGCTAGTGTCAATAGAGTTACTTTTGACACCAATCTTCTCTAGACTTAAAGCTCTTTGTGTCATTGAAATGGATTTAAACAGACTGTCTTGTGGATTTTAATCTTCCAGAGGAAGTAAGGGATCTTTTTTCTCTCTGAAGAGTTTCTCTCAGAGCTTGCTGGTAATGAAGGTTTATATTTGGACCATTTTCAGAATAAAATAATAAACAAGTAGAACTAAATACCAAAAGTGGAATGATGTCAAAATAGATTTTACAGGAAGAATCCATATTTGACAACCTTGTTTTAGTAAAGTCAAGTCATTCATTATTTTTATAGCCTGATACTTCAGCAGCCTCATATGTTTCTTCATTCCCCACTGTGACGCTGAGCTCTGAAAAGAAATACTTCCTAGCAGTAGTGTAGTAATGTATGTTGAGGTTTGCTTCCCTAGCAATCACATCAAGCATCTTTCCTGTGTTTCATGGGATTGTTTTTTATCACTGAAAGCCATGGAAGGATTGATAGAAGCATAAATCCTGGATTTGTATTGTGGAATTAAGGACGAAAAAGTACTGTCAATCAGAGTCTTCCTATAGCAATATATACAGTTAAAGATTTGTAAAGATTGAGGCTGAATAGGAGCAGACATGAATTATGGCCAAAGTATCTTCCTCTTCCAGAAAAACATCAGGAGAGATGCTTTTGAAATCAACATTAAAATTTATTGCAGCAGGACCAGTCTGAACACCTCCCACTGTCAAATGGGGTTGGAATCAGGAGCTGGCTTGGGTGTGAGGTCAGTACCAGGACCAAGGCAGACCAGGCATGAGTAGCCTGGGTAGGGTTTCCCCATCTTAGGTGAATAGAGCAACATGTTTTCTGACGATAGAAGTCTATCTTATTGATCCTTTTTGGTCGTGTCTTCCCACCAACTTAGCAACTTCTCTCTGCCAAGAGCCTGCAGTTTAGTCTTGCTCTCGTGACTGAATTACTGATGTGAATATGAAAGTCATCAGCATGATGATTTGTATTTGGGCCCATGCTTACCTGGGGCTTGCTTACAAATTCACGTGTCAGGGACAGAAACACCGCTGAGCAACTCAGGTGACCTAGCCCAAAAACATGCACTTGGTTTTGCAAGTGCTGGCAAGGCTGGCAAAGAAAATTGGCAAGAAACCCCAAAATATCAAGTACAAGGAAGGGATGCTTTTCACAGAGCGTTGGATGCTTTTTAGTAATGATTGTCTGAAGAAATTGGTTCACTGAAGCCACTGATTTGGTACGATCAGCCAATGAAATGGAGCCTTCTGTCTCGGGACCATCAGTGCGGGCACCTTCGTCTCACAGTCTTGGTGGCCCAGGTTCCACAGTGCTTCTGCACCCTTGCCATAGTCAGTGGCTTCCTCTCCAGAAGTATCTGCTGCTCCACTGGAAGGACTCCTATTGATTTCCAAGGACTTTGGATTGGTGCCTATAACCCCACCACTTCTAAGGAAAAGATTCAACCCTTTGTAACTCAGCCCATTTATTAAAAGCTGCATGTTCCATGCCCTTTCTTCCAAGTATATTTGGATGTGCTTTTGTCCTATAAATCATGTCTGTACGGACACATTTGGGGCTTTGTCCTGGCCATGTGTCAGCTGTCTGCAGTCCAGCTGGTTTCTTTGCTGAGCAGGTGGTGCAGCCTCTGGAATCTGTCACCAGGACAGTGTGAAGGACCAAGAAAGACAGTCGCCGGTTTTGCGCATTACGTACAGACGTCAGACGAGCCTGAAGGAGAGCAGAACAGTGCAGCTTCAGTCATAATTACTTGTGGGTGCCAGAGGGGGTATAGAAAAGCGCCAGGGTAATGAGAGGAAAAACTCTCTCCCCTGCCTTGGCACCCACACCTGACATCCTGCCCAAGTGCCAGAATGAGTTGCCAGCACGTCATGTGGACTTCCCAGCGACTTTGTGACACTGAGTGATCTGTTGAGGAAAAAGCAGACAAATATCAGAGACAGATGAGCCCAGAGTGGCTAAAAAAAAATACCTCAGCTTCACACACTCAGCAATGGCTCTTAGTTGAATCACCAGATGGATCTAAGTGATCTCGGTACAGTGGACAAAAAGCAGATGTAATGTCCAGAATTCGTCGAGAATTAATAGAAAGATCGATTTAGTCTAGGAGAGGACAGGCGTTACAAAAACTTAACTTTTGACAGTAAAACCCAAAAAAATGCTATCAAAATAGGGCTAGGCTGAAACTGAGTGAGAATAGGTAACCCCAGGAACTGAGGATGACATGGACATTGGATCTCCATTTCTTCATACTTTCAGGCCAAAACAGTGCAAAAGACAGTTTTGTCTTAATTGCCAGCAAGTTTCTGGCGAGGGGCAGTGGTGTTGAAGTAAAAGTGATGATCTCCTGCCCTCCCTTCCTTTTAAATCCCTTTGGCTCATCAAAATGCGGCCTTGATTCCTACCTTATAATCTGTGGTGTTGAACAGAATACCTTGCGATACTAACAAAGAATTGATTTTTAGTATTTCAAATATACTAATATACTTTTAAAGGATCCTCTTGGAACTGGAACATAAAAATATGCTTTCTCAAATATGACCATTTTCTTTCTTTTATGACTTTTAAAATTCATTCCCATCAGAGAATAGAAACAGCAGTTGCACATTTTTTGTAGAAGGCTAGCTGTTGTTTCCAAGTAGTTTTATTCAAGGCCTAACTATTAAAAGGCCAAACTGAGATGAAAACTGGCCTTTTTCCATTAATCTCTATATAGTAGGCTGTCTTAAAAAAAAAAAAAATTATCTGTGCATACAGTAGTACTCCATTTCCCTCTTACAAGAAAGAAAGAAAGCATCCATTTCATAAATTAATCTGTAATATTTCTGCTTTTCTCCATGTTGAGTTATTCTCCCAAAATTCAGGACCTCTGTAAAAATTTTTGATGTCCAACTGAGTAGATTCTTAAATAATATTATACATAAATTTGATAAAAAAGCTACAGGTTCTTTAGTGAACACTTCTTGAAGGGTACCAGTCTTTTACAGGGAAAAGGTGGCTGATGCTACTTTTGGTTACCTGATTTCTGAAAGAAAAGATTATGTAGCTGCACTGGCCGTCAGTAACTAAAAGAACACAGGTCACCAAGTGCTTCACTTTCTTCTGCCACTGCTATAAACAGAACTTTCCAGTCCCTCTTAAGGGCCTTTCCATTTGCAGTGGAAATCAACATGTATGATTACAGGGTAGATCTCTTTAAGACAAAAAGAAGAAAGAAGCAGGCATCTGTAATGGAGAGGCAAGAGGTTTTGGTTAGCAAGAAAAGCAGGGGAGGTACTGGAATATGGCAGTGTATAAATCTCCTTACTGACCCAAACCACAACAGGCAAGTGGCAGAGTTTACACAGGCAGGAGCCTGTCAAATCCAGCAGTGATATAAAACTCAGGAAGGAGTATTATATCATCAAAAGGCTCCTGTGATAGTTTAGACTCTCCACTCTGGTTGCAACATCCCAGTATCAATTGCAAAGCTGTTAAACCTCACCATAAATGGGTCAGATTACCCTGTACTAGATGAAGCAGGTCACTAAGTCATTAGAGGGGTCACTCTTTTTTTTTATTTAGAGAATAATGTGCTAATCTAAATTAAATGATTGAATTAGAAAGTCCAAGTAGACAAGGCGATTGTGATTAGACACTGAATTGGAGCAATTAATTGTATGGTATTAGCTAAAAGATTGTAAAGAGGAGTTTTGGAAAAATGGAAGCTAATTAGATGGCTGGGAATTTTCCTGTTGTGTTGCCAGAGAAAAAATTGTTTGAAGGTATAAATGTGTGAAGACCATGATCTAAACACAGTGTTAGCACTGCCTGATGATGGTGATGAAGGGTAATACAGCACCAGAGACTGTGTGATTTATTTTGTTAAGGGACATACAGGATTGGATTCTTACAATCTAGATGGCTTTAGCTGTTAAACCAGAATTGGGAAGAAGGAAAGGGCAGACTGAAGATTTCTCTTCACAAGCTCTGGACACGTTTCCTTTCAGAATTCTTGCTTTGGGAAAAATATGTTCAGGCACACAACTCAGCAGCACTGGTTAAAAAAAAATACATAAAAAAGCAAGGGAAAGATCCAGCCCCAGGCAGGGCAGAAGTACCATGCAGTTCCTAAGTGATGAGCAAATACCAACTGGTGCTAATTTTTGTGGAAAATGGGTATTTAACTCCTCTGTTACCCCTGGCTTTCCTCTTTCCTATCCCTTCTGGTTGGTTAATCTTCGCGTAGCAACAGGGACACAGGATTTGCCTTTGTCAAGGGTGAGTCAGAGACTACCCTTAAAAACAGGCTCACCCACCATCCGTGCCCCCACATTCCACAAGGAGCTGGGGAAGGGACATCCTCACTCGATCTCCAGAGCTCCTTGGAAGTGGAGGAGCTGAGCTCTGCTGTCTGTGCTAACGCAGCTGATCACTGGCCCACGCATGATCCTGGGCTGCCCAGAGACAGGACAGACACCGGGGTCTCAGGGTGAAAGCTGCCTAAGTCTGAGCTGAACCTGCAGGGTCGGTTGTCCCGTGGGGGTGTAAGAAGGAGACAGAGGCAGAAGTTTTAGCACAGTGCAGAGGGACTTAAATGAGTTTTTTAGAACCTGCTTGAAAGTTCTTCTTCGTTGTAAAGGTGAGAAGAGTTGGGCCAAGGTTGGCACATTGGTCCGTTAAATCCTCCAGGCTTGACTGTTCTCCTGACGCTGAGGTAACTCTCTTGTCAGCAGATGCATACCAATATAACGTGAAAGCAAGTGAAGTCATAACTGAATGATGGAGTGAAACATTCATCACGCATTTTCACAGCACTTTTGTGTTTTCAATTACAGTATGTTTAATTAGTATCATTAAGATTTTTCATTGTTTAACCTGTCTGTGGAAATTTATGAAGTGCACTGACTGATATCTTGTTACATATAAACATTTTATGCTTTATATACTCCAAAGGCAACTTGCCAGTCACATTTAGCTTCTCAGTTTTCATTTATATCCAGTTGGAAGACCTGGCATTTGGCCGTACCACAGAAAATGGGTTGGCACCATTTGCTTGGATTCAGAGCTAAGCATTTAAAATGTTGGAGTAGGGGCAATTTCTTCCTAAAGTGATTGCCAAGTACTACAATTTGTGCAGTGAGAAAGGAGCAGCTATTAGCACAGTAGAATGGCAGTTGGAATTCTTTACGCATCTCATCCTGACACAGTGTCCTCACGCTGGTTTCATAACAGTGCTGCTCTGTTGGCATCACCGTGGCCGTATTTTGGGGAACACATATGAGAGAGAGGTGGGGTCCCCTCAGCTTGTACAGGTCGTCAAGAAGCTAGCCAGCAAGTAATGACTTACCGAAGACAGATTGCAACATCTCATATGGCTTTTAATATCCTCATATCTAAGTGTTTTCCTGCCTTTTAATTCCTAACATTCCTAACATGAATCCCTTAACTAGATATTGTGTTTAGGATAGTGTCATTCTTTAAGTGCCTCACTTAAGTATTAGTGATAAATTAATTTCTTACTATTTTTTTCAGCTCTTTGGATTATGTTCTTTTTTCAAGATACACAATTCAACTTCTGGTTATGTGAGTTAGGCAGCCCCATTTTGCAATGATATAGCCCTTTTCTGTCCTGTAATGTACATAGATACACCTTCCTTGTGTCATTTCCAGTATTAAATTTCTGTTCAACGATGCTGACTGAGCATGTTGCGGTGTTGTGGGTTTTTCTCTTTTTTTGAAATTAACATTGCTGTAAAAACCTTGAAGTACCTACAGTTTTGGTGGAGCAAGAGCCAGTATGATACTACTGAGATTTTATTTTCATTGAACCAGAGAACTCCATCACTGCAATACATTTATTAATTTGCATTTAATTCTAGATTCTAGTGCCTTCACATCAAAGAGGTGTGATAGCTGTGGGTAGTGATGTGCCTCCAATCAGAAGCACAGAATTACCTGCTTTTTTTAAGTTGGCTGAAGTATAAAACTGTACTTTTCAAACAGGCTTTCTGTCCTTCAGTCTGTCAGCATCAAAGACCATTCTGAAGGTCACAAAAGTAAAGATGAGAAACTTTCTACTGACTGATGGACTGCTGATGGGCAGTTTTGATCATTCTTTCCTTTTCCTCTGATGTTGTAGGCCTCTGAAGTCTCTCGAAACAGAGGAGTTACTCTGTTGGCCAGACCAGGCAATAGCCTCGTAACAGCTATTCGAAACCAGCACCACCATGAGACATTACCTCTGGGTAAGCCAAGTTTCTCTTTTGTTTTCAAAGCAGCACTCACAAAGGCGCTTTTTAGAACTTCTCATCAACCACATGCACTGCATCATGGTGCCCTGTGCCGCACTAGCAGTGCAGTCAGTGTGTCCCTGCACAACCACGGTGACGTGACCAGGCCCCCTCAATGGTAAATAAAGCCTCTGTATTCCTTTTTTTTTTTTCCCTTTTACAGCTTACAATGACAAGATTGTTGCATTTCTACGCCAACCCAACATTTTTGAGATGCTGCAGGAGCGTCAGCCCAGTTTGGCCAGAAACCATGCACTCAGGTACCGCTTTTTTCCAGAGTGCTGAAAGCAAATTCCAGGAAGGACTTCTTGTAGTGGGGAGAAACAAATTCTAATAATTGTAGTACAAAAGATGAAATGGGCCCCATATAGAACTGTCACCATTAAAGAGTAGGTGTGGACCACCAGAATCTATGTAGTTACAAATAGTTATTTTCCACAGGTGCTCAAGAAGTAAGAAGAACCAAAATAACTGTGAGCATCTAATTTCCATTCTCAGTATTACTCAATAGCAGAAACTCTGTCTTCACCAACAATTATCACTTTGCTTTTCAGAAAATAGGGTTAAAATTGTGTTTAGATGGAAGTCAGCAGCAAAACTCCAATAACTTCAGCAGAACCACGATTTTACCTCACGATTGGATTTACACCCATGCCATGGACATAGTCACCCTGGATTTTATAAAGAAATGGGAACATTATGAAGTGGATTTTACTCCTGTCTTTAGTCTTTCTCACTTGTGACTTAATGGTAGTCCGTTCCAAAGTAGTTAAATTGTATCTTTCTTTTTCTTATGCCTGTTCCTTTCCTATTAGGTTTCAAAAAACCAGAAAAAGCAGAACCAAAAGCCAGTACAACTTAAACTCTTTCTAATTCCAAAGGTTAAATTAATTGTTTTGGCCAAGAACGAAGTCTGGCATTAGTCAGTCTTAGCAGTGCCAGTGGGCACCAGCTAAGAGTTTGACCAAGAGTTTAGTTTGGACTGTGAGGTAAAAAGAGTGGCTGCAGGACTGGTGAAGGAGGGAAGGAAGATCAAGGGTAAGAATCTTCAGGTTCCTGCTGTGCAGCTTCTGCTGATAGAGCCTTAATAACTCATTGTTTACCTGTGAGGGCCAGACAAAGAGTTCTTCGGGTGTAAGGATTAGACTTTCTTCCTGGAGAAATTAATACATTCAAATAAAATAAGGAAGACAGAATGAAGAATGCTCCCAGTATTCAAGATGTACATTTATGTAACTGTGTATTTTTTATCTTCACCATCAAATTATTCCAGGCTATCTTTATTTCTCAGCTGTAATTTGAATTCTCATTTCTCAGAGAACAGATGATGCTTTTATCTCCTTTTGAGCAGAGAACAAAATGGACTAGTGGTAGGGACTAGACAGCTTAGGCAGCGCGTAATAAGATTTGTAACAGGATATTGAGCCCTTCACCTCCAGGTCATTGCTTTGATTATACCTTAGGTCAGGAGCAATCCCAAGCTAGTGTCTGATGCTCGTACAGCAGGTATTAAGCAAGCTCCCAGGAGACACACATCCGTCTTTTACAGGGCTTGATTCAGCAATACATTGCAGCCTCACCCAGCAAGGTACTAAAGCACTTCATTGACTTAAGGTAGAATCCTTGGACTTGATCCTGGAATAGGTGCACACTGCAGTGCTTTAGATACCCACTGGCAGATTGGGGTATGGATGTGTGTCTTCCGTGGTCCTAATCTGCTGATAGGATCCCATCCTATGTTTCCCACAGCTTATTGGCGTTCATTTAAACAACAAAATGTATGATTTTACACAAGTACTGTATGATCTCTGCATGATCAATTATTATCAAGTATATGTTAGAGTGTTATTTACCAGATAGAACTGACAGAGGTAAAGGAAGTGGTATTATGTGAAATCCTGATAAAGAGAAGGGTATATTAGTTGTAGCCTTAAAATAAAAATATGTCAGTGACCTTAGCTATAGCACTACACATGAGCTTGGAGGACTAAGAATCATTCTGTTTTCTAAAGTATAGTATAAAATCTCTTGCTCTTGGATCAGGACACTGAGTGATATAAATAGATTCTTTTTTGCAAGTTTGTTCGTGCGATTAGAAAATGAATCATACAGCTGAGATCTTTACCATTTTTATAAGAAGAAAAACAGAAATCGGCAAAATACCAAGTAGTAGTAACACTATGCATAGTTCATACCTTGGTATTGGCATATTTTCTTCTTTTTTTTTTTCTTTTTCTTCTCAGTAATATTATTTATGTTTCAGGGAGAAGATCCATTACATTCGGACAGAGGGTACACATGGGCTTGAAAAGTTGTCCTGTGATGCGGATTTAGTAATTCTGCTAAGGTAATCAACTTGATCAAAAGCATAATGTCATTACTTACGGTACCAGAGAAACTGGCTGGCTATTTCTCAGCATAATTGAAGAGATTTTGTTAAACCTTCCAGGTCATTTGTAGTTAGAATAGGATTCATCGTTACTAGTAGTCACCCAAAATAATTCAACCAGACTGTATCTGTCAACTCTTACTTCCCGGAAGGCAGCCTCCATCAGTGTGGTAAACTCCGTCCCCAGCCAGCTCAGTCAGTATAGCTGTTACCATCAAGTAGCAGATAAAAAACACTCAGGTCAAAGTGTTTCCTTTTAATGGAAAAAAATCTTGTTTCCTTTATTTTTAATTTTTAAAAAAAAGAGAAAAAAACCTGTCTTTCTTAGTACAAATAAATAATGTAACTGCTCATGAAATTGCTAGTTTTACTGAAGCAGTGCTGCCCACACATGCAGGGCCATGTCACCCCTTGAGTGAAACCTCAATGTACTGTGCAGTCAACATTGTTTAGGTACTGTAGATAAGTCTTCAATTTTTGTTAGCATCAGGGAGCTTGATCTTTAGTTCCTAGCTGCTTTTGTTCAGCACAGATAAGGACTTACTTTATTGTCTTGGTCATATGTTGTGTTACCTGGGTGGTTTTGGTACGCTGCATAGCACTGGCTAATGCAAGAAGTTTGCAACTTAATCCCATCAACATAATCATAGATTCATAGAATGGCTGGAAGGGACCTTACAGATCATCTAATCCAACCTCCCTGTCATGGGCAGGGACGCCTCTCAACTAGATCAGGCTACTCAAGGCTCCGTCCAACTGGCCCTTGAACATCTCCAGGGAGTGGGCAGCCACAACATCTCTGGGCAATTTATTCCAAAGTCTTACCGCTCTCATACTGAAGAATTTCTTCCTAATCCTCCTGGTCAAAGAGCTGAGTTGTATGAAAATGTATGACCCAAGAAAAGCAACCTGCGAGACAGATGTGTGTATATTTGCTTCTCACTGCTATTGTGTTGAAGTTGTCCCTGTTGACTACATAGCCTGAGATCTTTGCTCTCTAGCATTTTGTTCTTCTGTGCTACTGGTGACCATGCCTGACTAGGGATCAGACTTGCACCATGCTGCCATATTTCCATTCCTTTATGTGATAAATGTGAACTAAATCTCTCCCTATCACTTTTTCCATGCAGCCTTTTTGAAGAGGATATTATGTCCTACATACCGCTGCAGGCTGCCTTCCATCCTGGTTACAGTTTCTCTCCTCGCTGCTCACCCTGTTCATCACCCCAAAATTCACCAGGTAAGGGGATGGGGAAAATAGTCCACAATCTTGCCTTTATGATATTTCCCCTAATAAATACAAAGGGGCAGATTCAGACCCAGCATCAGCTGTCAGCCTGCTAATTCCAGTGCCCACGCCGAATCTGACCTCAGCTGCTTTTTTGCTGGATCAGTTGCCATCACTGTTATGTATCTGTTGAAACGTTAACAATAACTGAAACACAGATCAGAAATTGCCCATATGGATGGAAAAAAAGGTGTTTTCCTGCCTTTAATGTAGTTGGAAATTATTAGGGTAAGAGAATGCTCCAAACATAACTCACTGACGTGGAAGCACATTCATGTTAGGTAACAGGAGCAAAGAGCCGCTTCCAAATCAAAGGTGTGTTGCAATACTTTCTAGTACTCCTGAAAGTTCCGTCTCCTCTGCTCAGTGTTCCAAAGACTTTTCTTCTTCCCAAGACTCATGTATTTTAAGACCTGAGGGGATCATCTTGATCATCTAGTCTGACCTCCTGTGTTGAGCCCATTAAGTTAGGTTTGACAGGAAACATATTTTCCAGAAAGACATGCTGTCTGAGAAGGTTATTTCCAGCTGTGGTATGTCTCTGTAGTTATTGTTTATGCTATAGAAATCTGAGGAGTTAATGTCTCCTTTTTGCCAAGATATACAGCCCACCACAGTTTCCCTGCATGTCTCTGTCCAGTGGCCATTTTGAGAGAATTGTCAGAAATGTGATCTGAAAAAATCCATTTTTGGCTGAGCTTTTTAAACATTCATTTAAATTAACTGGTTTCAAACAAAATTAATGCACAAGAGTAATTCAAATCTTGGAGGTGGCTGTGGAAATCTGGAAAGTTTTTGGCTGTGAATAAGTTAAATGCTGAACCCTTGTCTATAGGAGGACAGTGTTGATACACTTCTCCTCCTCTGCAGCAGGACAGGTCATAAACAAGTCTTCTGCAAGACAAAAAATTAAGTATTTGGTAAGAATGTGACACAGGAGAATATTAAAAGAATTGCATTAGTCTTTACCTGTTCTTGCAAATACACAAGAAGGGCAAATACTCATTTCCAGCAACGTACAGCCTGCTTACCTATTTTTGGCACTGGCACTGGTTACATAGCCCGTGAGAATACCCATTCTCTTATGTCCTGGTGGAAAAAAAACGCAGAAGAACTGTCAAAATGGATTTTCTTTACACTGCGTGTGAATATACTTTTTTTTTTTTCCTAGCTTAGACAAATAATAATGTCCTTCCCTCCTGGCAACCACAATACTTTGTGCTCCCACTAAATGTGATGGGTTTACTTTTTAATATTTTTTGCCTTCCTGTGGAGGACTTTCTGCCAGATTTCTCATAAAAGGGCTTGTTTTTATTGTCTTCTATAATGAGATAGAGAAATAGGACTTCATGGATCCTCTGTAGTATGGTACTTGTTTATACAAAAGGACTAAACAGCTACTTTGAGAATGCAGCCTTCAGAACAAAGCAGGTCCCCAGTTGCTAAAAATCTGCTGTATGTTTGAATCATAATAGGAAAATGTAGCATTTCTGGCTGACGGAAATCCTTGATGCCACAAAGGGGTTTTGTGTTGATAGCTGGAAGTGTTTAATATACAGTCAGATTAACACGGGGAAACCCGATTCCCAGCTTGCCTGGGTGCCAGGCTCCAGTGAGAAGTGTTGCTTTGAGCTCCAGAGGCTTAATCCTGCCAAGTAAGGAGATCTCCTATACAGTGCAGAGGAGAGAGGTCTCTTAAACATGCAAAAGGGAAAGAAAACCAAAATACCAGTGACCGTAAGTGGGAGTTATGCATGTCAGTCTTTCTCATGCCTTTCTGATCCTTGAATTACCGTTCAGATCAAACACAGTTAGAGGCTGAGGCAACACGAAGACACACACAAGGTGCCTTTTAGTGAAGGAGATGTAGGCCCTGGAAGTTATTGCAGTCACTGAGTTATAGGAACTTACAACTCCTTTAATACCAAGTAGAGCAAAAAACAATGCTGAGCGCACTATATACGTGTAAAAAGTTACTAATGCATTTGTTAACCAGTTCTGTCTGGAAACATCAGCTGCATGATTTGGAAAAATTTACACTTCGGGATACTGTTCATTTTCCCACCAGGACTGCAGCGAGCAAGTGCAAGAGCACCTTCTCCATACAGGAGGGACTTTGAAGCCAAGCTGCGCAATTTCTATCGAAAACTTGAAGCCAAAGGGTATGGGCAAGGTCCAGGTAAAATTAAGTGAGTATTACCACACGTCACTCAGATAGTCTAACGTGATGGAGCTTTGTCTTTTGTCATTATCTATGAATGAAACATTGATAGGGAGTGGGAAACACACCAGACGTTGCATTTTGTACGTGAACCATCAGGGCAAGACAGGATCTTAGTATACCCTGTGAAAGAATGACCTTCAAGAGGCTTTTGTGTGCAAACTTTACTTCTTACAGATTCATATTCTCTTATGCTCCCATTCCCTACCAGTTTTCTTCCCTGCCTGTGAATTGCTAGTGGGAAAATCATCCATTCAGGCAAACGTCAGCCAGAGATTATTACCAGCAATGTCATTGTAATGGTGAAGTGACTCCAAATCCTTTGAATCTACATATCAGTGTAACTCGGGAGCAGGGTATGACCTTATAGAAGTTATCCTGTACACGCAGATTTAACTTTCAGTAGTTCTTTGTGTTTAAGCCCTCCTGGATTTGAAGTGGAGAGATCTCTGCCTCTCTTCATGTATTTTGGGGATCTCTGTCACTCAGTTGTGGAGTTTGCTTTCCAGACTTATTGTTAGTTGACTTTTGAGTCTGTACCTCCTTGTGTTTGATCTAGTAATCCAGCTTGGCCAAAGGACTGTATTTTTCTAAGGTATTTTCGGGGCATCTAGTTGAATTTATGCATCAGAACCAAATCGCATCTGTTGGGGGGGAAAAAAAAAATATGAAGCCAAGCAAATTATTCCTTGCAAATGTCATCATCAAAATATTCATATGGAGCTAGGGAGTCCTAGCTGTTGGTTATCCCTGTGGTGTCCTGCTAAGCGAGTCTAAGGCAGACACGAAATACATTTTAGCCGATCTGTCTTAAAATGTCTAAAATGATTTCTTGCATGGATGATGTTTAGGTGTACCGTTCATTAAATTGTTTTAGAGGTGGGCAGGGGAGTGAGAGGTGTGTTATATAAACAGAGGCTGATACTCCCTTTGCTTACGCTGCTGCAGAAGCAGTTCTTCCATGGACATTTACCAGATTAAATCCAGGAAGAGTTTGAGGCCAATCCCAGAAAGCTGTGACCTCATACACACAGGAAACTCATAGCCCCCTCCACTATACACATTTGTACACACAGGGTGTTAGAGCCTTAGCAGTAGAGCAATGCTTTGAAACTAATCACAGTGTTGTGTAGAAATTCACCTTTGAGGCATATTAAAAAAACTAATGAAACAACTCACTGGAAACCCGTAAAGGTCAAATAACGTATGCACCAGTGGATGCAGCTTTACTAAGCTCTCTGCAAAGTGATGTCTCTCTTTACCAGTTTTTGTTTACCTTCAGCTTCACAGGCTCACACAAGACTCAATCATTAGATCTCTATTTCTACCTCCCTTTGCAGGTTAATTATACGACGTGACCACTTGCTGGAAGGCACCTTCAACCAGGTAATGGCATATTCACGCAAGGAGCTCCAGCGGAACAAACTCTACGTCACATTTGTTGGCGAGGAAGGGTAGGGAACCACTAAATACTATCAGTTTTGAAGTAGCTGTTATGCTGCAAAACAGAGTTGACTAAGGCTGAGCCTCTCGTTATGTGATGTTTACTGGTTTTGTTTTACCTCCAACTAAGTGATTCAACTTAATCAGCACAAACATTTGTTAAAAATAACAATAGCAATAATACTTCTTTTTCCTGTAGCACCTTCTATCTAGATGTCTCAAAGTGACAATTTAAGTGGTTAAATATAATGTCATCTTGTTACCATAGGTGTTTTGACTGGCTGGAAGGCAAAACTGAACTACAGGCCTGTGTTTACACACATGAATCAGCCTCAAGGCTATAATTAGAAAGCAGACCTTTATCCCTTTTGTTATTCTAATTCTTCAGAATGAATCTGGTTTTGCTTCACAATTTTTTGCTTTGCTTGACATCTAATGATCATTGGTTATCCATATGTGGACTTCTTGTTTCTGGCTGAAGTGAGAAACATGAATGCTGTTCAGTCCTTACAGCTTCATTCACCAACTTGAAAGCTGAAGGTAATAGAAGTGTCTTGAGAACACCTTTTCCCAGGACGCTTTCTGCCAGCCTTACAAATCCATGAACTGTTCTTGTATGATTAAAGCCAGCCCCTGACCTTTTGTTTCCAAATTTAAACAGAACCTTACAAAGCCACCCTGGCTCACCTCAGGAGCTACATTTTAACTGAGGCTTAATCCCCATGGAAAGACCGTTGCGCGTATTTCCAGTGCTCCATATAACAAAGCCTTGAAATCATATTTCAATAGCACTGCATGTGAAGTTTCTTCTTTTAAAAAAAGGATAGGATTTCAGTTCAAAAGGTGCCAGACCGGTAAGGTTCTGGGGCAGCTCTCGGCATGTCCAGCAACTGCTACGCTATCAGCTCTGAGGCAGCATGTCAGGTGAAGGGTTTCTGCCAGGCTGAGTTTGTGTGGGGACATGTTAGGTCCAGTGGAATACAGAAGTCACTAATCTCAAAGAGAGTGACCCCAGTACCCAAGGTTTTCTGTAGTCTTACTTATTATGTTCCATGGATTCAGTATCATTTAAAAGAGGTTGTCTTTCACAGCTAGTTTTGCCTCTGGCTTGCAAGTAAATCATAAACATGCAGCATGCCTCAGTTTGCGTTTTTGGAATAGCATTGCAGTGTACTAACACTGGCCTAAGTCATGTTGTTTTCCCCTCATCTCTAATAAGTTCTACTGTGTGTGGCATGGTATCCTCCGGAGCAATTACAAACCAATTTGATTTGCAAATTCATTCATTCTGCACTGGTTCATTTGCATCTGAAGATACATTCCTCCAGAGTTTCTACTGTTTAATGCTAATATAGGTTCTGCTGGAGGGACTCCACGATACCAGTTCCCTCCTGAAAAGAAGAATTGATGCTGTACGGCTCTGCAGTGCTGTATGGGCACAGCTTCCCATGTGTCTCAGAGCTAAAATTACGTTGAAAATTAACTATGAAGGCTTTATGATGAGTTAATGCATTGCCCAGAAATGCAATACCTAGTCTCTCCATGGAGGTTTATGAATATAGACAGGTGGTGTGTGTCATTCTTTACTCCAGCCATCATCAGGCTTAGCCCAGTGTTTTAATGTCCATTGAACCAGATGTGTTATGTGGTTAGCGCCAGCGCTCAAGTGGGCTTTTTACCATCCCCTTTTGCTGTTGTGGCTTTCATCTCACCACATGATGCTGGAGTTAATGCTGCTCAAAGGGAAAAGTACTGTACCTCCAGATGTAAAAGCGAGGCAGATGGGCCAGCCTGCCCTTTATCATCTTTCTAGTCACATAGATCGATCATGCAACCCCTTGTGGTTATACTTTCATAATTCCAAATATAATACAGAGGAGTTTTCCCCTTACTCTACCTTTGTTATGTAGCAGGAATAGTAACAACCTCAGAAAACCTTCTGGCACATGTGATATATGGCTACAAATCATTTATTCATATTGCTACATGTAGATTTAGTTTAGATTGAAAAACCTACCTACCATTATTGAAGGACAGTCTGGTTTTAATAAATCCATCACAGATGGGTTTAATGCATTCATGAAGCTTTTTTTTTTTTTGGTTTGGAGTTCTTTTTTTTCAAGATAATTTGAAACAGCTTGATTTAAAATTTGACCTAAAGAAAAAAAAACAAGGAAAAAAGATTACTCTGTACAGAGCAAAATGCTACAACATCAAAGCACACCTTAAGGTGTACCACATCTGTTTGAAAGTATCAGAAAAGTCGTAGAGCTTGGATGGAATAACTGAGGAATCACCATTCCATCTGAAGAGACACAGTTCTGTTGAGACTTGATGTTGTTCGGCATTGGCCTCTGGGCTAAAAAAGCATACTTGGGCCTAGATTCTATCTTTGGTTATATCTTTGCATAGAAGAGTAAGAACAATTTCTACTTCATTGTGGGCTGCCAGGTCTGAGAACACCAGTGTCCACAGCAGTTCAAACTCACTCACTAAAAAGCCAGCCCTCTGCTAGCCAGCCAGCTAAGGCTCCAATTTGCTAAGCCTTTGGAACAAAGGAGAAGAAACTGCTTCAGGGATGTGTCCAAGTTATGATTCCTCCCAGACCAATCTGGATGCTGGTGAAATTTCAGCGTCGTGACTCGTTCAGGGCTCAAAATCACCTTTTGAGACCATGTCAGAAACACTCAACTGCCCAGGCGTAGGTGTTAGACCACAGCCAACGTAGGCAAAACCCAGGAAATTCACTCAAATGGGGGTGAGCCTCATTTTACCTTTTTTACCTTTTCCAGGTTGGACTACAGTGGCCCCTCCCGAGAATTCTTCTTCCTTCTGTCTCAGGAGCTCTTCAATCCCTATTATGGGCTGTTTGAGTACTCAGCCAATGACACTTACACTGTACAGATCAGCCCCATGTCTGCCTTTGTTGAAAATCACCTGGAATGGTAAGAACATGTTACACAGAACTGAGCAGTGCTTTTAGAGCAATACAGAGATGGAAATGCAAAACACAAAAGCTGCCAGTTTAGACTAAATGACATACAAGTATCGTTGCTTCAGCTGGGAAGAAGTGGGAGGTAGGTTGGGAGAAGGAAGAGAAGGATGAAGTGTAAATACAACACCAGGCTCTGAAAAGGGAGCTGTGATTCAGTACTAGTATTAAAATGTCCTGCTCACATTACTTGGGACTTGATGTTTGTGTACTTCTGTGAGGATGTGAGAAGAATAGGGAGAAGAGCTCTGCTTAATCCAGGCCTCCTCTCCTTGGTCCCTTTCCAATAATAGCAAGCGTGGTGTTTCTGTACATCCAGCAGCATTGTGCTTGGGAGCTGTACAGAGTCCTCTAAGAGCCACGTTGCTGCTCTGTACCTACCTCAAGCTTTAAAAAAGGCCCCGTGAACATCATTTCTCTTTTCTTCCTGAACAGTGTCCCTGCCTCTGCGTGGCAAAGCCAGCAGAGCAAGGAGGTACTTCACCAAGTATGTGTGCAAACAGGCAGTTGCTGATCTTACTTCTTTATCAACAATTCTCAATGCATATTATGATCTCCTCATTTTTCTGTCTGCCTCCAGATCTCTCCATCTTTGAGAGTTGTTTTCCCTTTGGTAGTTTCAGATGTGGTTCAATGAAGCATGGGCTGCCAGCCCTGGGCGTTGTTTGATCCCTTGTGGGATTTCATTGTGTCAAAAAAATGCTGCCACATGGGTTTGTTCCTGTGATGTTTGTCTAAACAATCTCACTGGCTCCTTTCAGAGATCCTTTTTTAAAATGGAAGCAGTTCAGGCCCCTTTTAAATTGCAAATTGCACATGCCCTTCTATTCTTGTAAAGAAGTCCTCCTTTGCTTTGGCTTACAGTGGGCAGGAGATCAAGAACAGCTGTGGTTGTACCGTCACCTCTGTTAAGATTGCAGTGGGAAAAAAGGGAAGTTACTGGGACCTAGCGTGGTCTCTGAATATTTTTAATTTATTTTTTTTTGCATTATCACTTCCAGCAAGGGAGCATTATGCTAACAGTGGCATTTGACTGTTTCTTTGCGGGCATTAGCAGGAAGAGAATGGCTTAGTTCTTAGAGCTGATCTCGCACTTGCAGTCTCAGTTTTTGAGAAGAAATGCAGTCCGTCCTTTGTACAGCTTAACAGAGAGCATGAATAAACTTTTCATTTAGGAGACCGTGTTTGGGAAGATACATTTTCGTTTCACGGCCCTGGACTACTCAGGCAGGTGCAAACCCAAGATCATCCTGCCCACACTGTGGGCAAACAGCCTCTTTCCCCAGAAATGGTGTTGCCATGTCATCTTAGCAGTGTTTGAAATAGGCCCTGACTCTTACCTGTAATAAATATTGTTGTTGCAAAGAGATCACTTGCAGTTTTCCTAAATGATAAATTCTGCTGCAAAAAGTATATTGTTTGAGCTCATCATTTTGTTCTTCTGTTCATTGAGAGATTTCGTCCTGAGTGAGGCAGACTTTTAAAGTCATCCTGGACATAGAGAATGATACTTAATGTGGGTTTCTGTGGCAGTTAGCATTTAACTCAGAAATCAGTAGCAACTAGATGCTTGGGATATTTTTCCAACTACATGTATCTGTACAGGCTTCTTATATGTGGAATGTTGGTTGGGCTGTGGTCATTTTTAGTTTTCTTTTTTTAGGAAACAGAAATGAAGTCCCTTGGTCAGCAGGGCCATCATAAATGCTATGAATAAAGAGGTTTGTACATAAAGAACTCTAAAAAGGGCAAGATTTCAGAACCCAAGGGAAAGATAAGCAATTCAGTGCTTGGTAATACTTCTTGGGCCTGATACGGAAATAACTGATGGAGACCAGCAGTTTAAAATTATCCAGATAATTTTCATGGTTGGCTTGTCAGATATGTAGACATTTTAAATGTTTTCATGATATGTTGGCTGATCTCAGCTACTCATGTGTAACTCTAGAGTACTGTATTCAGAAGTCTGTGCAGCCAGCTAAAGTAGGATTTGGACTAAGCATTTTAAAACTCAAAGAATGTGTTTCTCCCATAAAGGCTTTATAGGCTAACTTTTCTGAGGGCACTGTACTAACTTGCTTGTCATTATTTGTTCATGAGGGGTGGGGGTTTCTGAAGGTCTCAGTCTTTCTGCAACTTCATTCTCATCAAAGTCAGTTCTGAAACTTCTGCTTCTCAGATTTACTTGACATGATTCCAACAGAGCCTCCTCCCTCTGACATGCAAGAAATAAAGATTGCTTCCATGTTCCCAAATCTTTTACGAGACATCAGCAATCATAGATGGATAAATCAGTTTTGAGAGTCCCAGGGTCACAGATAATTAATGTTCATAGTCTTGTCAAAGCTTGAAGTTTGATGTTGATCATGAAAGCCACACAACCACAGTTGGGTTAGATTTGCAGATTTCTTGAACTGTATGCCTTCTGGTGCTGTGAGGCTCAGCATTTCTGTGGAATTTACGCTTGACATGTTTCTGTATAGTAATTCTGCAAGACCTATCCAGCCACAGCTATATTAAGAAACAGGGCTTGCAAAAAAAATCCCTCAAAATCATTTTACATTTTCTCTTCCTTAGGCAAACAGTGGCAAATCTGAGATAAATAAAACAGAATGCAAAGAGGTGAAGTTTTGTTCGTATTGGCAGAATTGAGAAACACGGTGCTCTTTTTCCCCTACCTAAAAGTTACAGTTCCGCCCCTGTTAATGGCTTATTTCATGCCTTGGTCTTTGTACAAACAGCATTCTGAGTCCAGAATGAGCACATCAAAGCACAGTGTAGTTGTATGTATGCCAAGTTAAGAAAGAGACATAATGACTGGAAAATATTTCTCATTTATGGAGAAACTGAGATTTAACACCTTTCCTGCAAGCTTCCATTGAATAAGACTTTTTCCTTCAGTT
>NW_009723674.1:31430-41075 GCF_000703405.1 Apaloderma vittatum | reverse complement strand
TGAACACACAAAATGTAAGATATCACACATTTTCAGACTTGAAAAAAAATATTTTAAATCCCCATGTATCTGAAAGGGGACACAGTTCTATCTCTCTAGACCTTAAAAGTTTGATGATGCACATTTTTATCTGCAATACAGGATGTACCTGAAGCTCACAGCCAGAAGATCCATTTTTAATCCATGCTAGTAAACGAGCCATTCTCTCTGATCTAGGTAACGTGTCTAGCTCTTTGCCTGGATATTTGGAAGCATGTCAGATACTGGTCACACCTCCACTTAAAGTAGTTTGCCCTTCTCCAAATAAGTGGGCAGCTGCAGAAATACTGTTCTTGTCTTTGCTCTTTGTCAGGTGTTTTGGGCAACTGAAATAGGATGAATCACTGAAGAATCCTTCTTGGGTTTTGCTCCATATGCTGGGAGACAGAGTAGTGGAGAGCGGTAAATGTTGCTGTCACAACCTTGTGGAAATTTAGAGGTGCAATTTTCAGTACAGCTCCATAATGCTGAGTTCTTATGTACCGATAAATGGCTCCCAGTAGCTTGCCACATTTGCATCTCACTTTCCTCCCTACTAACAGTCCTTTGAAAGTTTTTAGACTGGCTTTCAGTTCCCTGCAGCAGTACAGTACTGGGGTCTCAGATACCAAGATACTTTTTCACTAGTGTGAAAAAGGTTTCTGTCTCTGATTTGAATGACTAAAGTTTGATTGAATATTATAGTTCTTTTCACCTAAAATAAATAAGTAATAAAAAGCTGGATGAGTAAATCTAACCCAAGAGGAAAAAAAAATGATGTGTAATAGTTGGAGGAAATGTGTTTCTAAGTTCTGGAAACAAAATACCTAGTTCCAGAGTTTGCATAGTCTCACATCTTTGTGTGGGTCACCGGTTACTCTCCTTGTCTTTCATTTCCGTACTGTTTCCCTACTCAACTGTAGCTAAGCAAAACGGTGAACTGAAGGTTTGTTTCTGTGATGATTTCTGTATCATTTTCACCAAACCTGCAGAGTAGTATCTCTGTGCTCTTTCATTACTCATGTGTGGCTACCAATTCCAGTGCTTAGGATTTGACTGTCGTAATAGTATCACAGAAGAAGTTCCACTTCTCAGAATAAAGCAATTCTCATTGTTTTCTAGTGAACTGCTGTGAGTATGGAATCTGACGGTGACAACAGAAGTACACAAAAGCATTGTGAAGAACACAAATCATTGTGTTCACAATCTGCTGTCAGGGGAAAATCCAGTCTTTCTTTTTTGGGTCTTCTGAGTGGACCAGAGTTTTCCTTCACACCAGTTCTGCCCTCAGGAGTAATCCTGTAAGGTCATTGTAATGCACTCTTCTTCGAGAGACAACACTGTACTCATGGCACGGACACCTGTGCCAGACTTTTTGTCACTTGTCTGGTCTTTTATCTGACTCGTCCCAGCAATCCATTTTGCATCATCTACTTTTGAATTTTTAGCTCATTACATGTTTGTAAATGTAGAATCACAGCCAGAAATGTGAAAAGAAGCCCAGTCTCTGCAAAGAAGACCAGATGGCCTAGACAGATAAAATCATTCACAGACATTCATTTGAAGATCTGAGGGATGCTAACTTGAAACATCTTTTTCTGTCTTTTCATAGTGAATTAATGACAGCACTTGCGGACCTTGCTGTGACATTTATGCAGCCAGGGAGCGGTACCCCAGTGTCACAGTTATCTTATAGGTATTTACAGCTCGCTAATCATACTTGGCATTCTGTATCCATCTCATAAAATTCCTGCTATTTTGTTTAGTTTTCCTTATGTAGCAGAACCTTATTAGAAAGTTAAAGACTTGTGAGTAAAATGGTTTTGTGCAGAACTCTACTGAAGACCAGGAAAATAATGATACAGTCAGATCCAGTGGCCCAGGTCCCCTCAAGATATAGATTGATTCCTGGCTGCAGTGTCCTAATGAACTCCATTAACTTAATTCTCATTTAGAACTGCTTTGGAGCAGGAGTTTCTTCATTCAGGTCCCATAGTTAACCTTACTTTCTGCTCTCCAGTGTCCCTTGTGTTCTAATCCTTGCTGCTGAGCAGGGTCAGACAGAAAACTCGCGTGTTTTTCTGAATTGTATTCTGCAGACAGATGCAAGCCTGTTGCACCCTCTCTCCATGCAGACACAAACTTGCTTTCCCTGTGCTCCAAGCCAACTGACGTGGTTACTGCAACACTGAGCTGAGAAGATATACGCTGCCTCCCATTAGGACTGAGTACTTCAGGCTTGGCACTGCCGCAGTTGCTTTTACGTGCCTTGGCAAGCTTGGCACATGGGTAGAGCCAGCTCCTTGTGCCTGCGCAGTGCTGTGTGAGTATAGCCCCAGCCAAACTCTGACCTTCCCTGCCATTTATTTTGTGTAAATGAGAAACCGCATAGCCATCACTATCCATCTCAAGCATGCCAAATTTTCTCATTTTTTGTTTTAATAAACCACAGAAGAACTAAGAATGTTGCAACTCCAGCTGTCCTTTCTCCTTAGAGAGCTCGGTTGGTTTTGTTAAGCCCAGTTTCCTTAGGAGCTGTGCCTGCTGCAATTGCCTTGCATGTCCGACAGACACTTTCCTAATCAGTCTGAGACCTTTCTAACAGGAAGGTAAACATCTCAAAGATATCGATTTTCTAAAAGCTTTGTGCAACTCGTAGCTGGGTAAAGGACAGATACATGGAAGAGTGCCTCAGTGAGGAGAGGCTGGTGAGCTCGACAGTTCTCTCTTCTCCTTGGCCTCTCGGCTGGCCAGTGAGCAGGAGCAAGCTGACAGGTCCATAACAGGCACAGGCTGCAGCCCTGCTCTGTCATCTTGCTCAGTAGCTTGAAGTTGTGAGGGAGAGCTGTGAAAGTTCAGGGGAGGCAGAAGGGAGAAACTGGAGGTACTCCAAGGTGTGGGAAGTGCTAGCAGAGCTGTGCAGGATGAGCTGGAGCTGTTGCAGGCTGGTAATGTAGGGCCATCAAAGACAGGTCTATAGGAAGCAAAGCTCCATGAATCCTGCCACATGGAGAATGATTTATTTCAATTGAAGTGTTTTTAAAGAAAGTGACAGATTGCCTCATGACCTAATGGGCTGTAGTCAGATGCTAACCAGCTCATAGGATGGATTTAGGCACATTCTGTGGCTCTTTATGGAAACAGTGGAGAAATGTAGTCACAGCATCTGAGCAGGAGGTCTGCAGTCATTACTCCTCCCCACTGACTGAAAGTAGCTCTAGGGAATATGTGGCCTGAATTACTCATTTATCTCTTTAATTTTTCAACTGTTGTGGCAAACAACCTACGTATGGCCCAATACCTGTTTTATTAAGTGTGTCAGAAACACTGCATTTGGGTTTGGGCTCAAACAGGCCAGTTGTGTGGTTCTGTGTTTGGAGGAGTAATGAATTTAGAAGACCAATTCTGCAGCCACTGTGAAGGAGCCTGTTTATGCTAAGCACTGAAAAATCAAATCAGGTCAGATACAGCACCTCAGAGTGGGACATCCAGCAACATCCAGTTGTTTTTGAAATCAGGTGATTACTTCTTTGCCTCAGTTTCCATCTGAAGAAATTTCCTAGCATATAATAAACTCAAAATCCATTTGATGTACACTAGTGCTTGGAACTGCTTTGAAACTCTCAAAGAAAAGGCACCATAGAAAACTGAAGGATTTAATGTTACATTACACTGTAAATTTTAATTATTAGCAATATCTTATTTTACATAAATTAAGTTTGCATGAGAAATTTTCAAGCACTATTGTACATCTTCTGGACAAGAACGATATTAAAATAAATGTACAGCTGAAATAATTTTATAAGGCCTTTTCACTACGTGAAAAGGGCATGTTACTGTACTGTGATGTCTCTCAATGCCTTAAGTAAACTTTGATTTTCCTATTAAGTTTGATGTATGACTGTATCACATAGAGCCTGCCTCAACAGCTGGTTAATTATTTATTAAGGGTCAGGAGCAGTTGGAACATTAAAGGCAAACCAAACTGAAGGAGAAAAAAAACATTCTCCCTAACTGAGCTTCTACAGCACTTTTTTGAAAAAGGTTCTGCTTTATATTTACCTTGTTCTTGACTTTTTGTATCTTACCGGAGGATTTTTTTCAAGTTCTTTTGAGGATCCGAATGGCAATGCCATGCATGTTGAAAAAAGAGATGCTTCTCTCAGTCTCTCCTTCTTTTCCCTTCTCTGAATCTCATAGTGTCTAGAACTGCTTCCATAATTAGAGTTTGGTTTGAGGGAAAGGCAGATGTTCTGTTTGGTTGTGTTTTGACAAAAGTCATCTTTATGTTTTTTCCCCTTGCTTAAGGCCATTTAGTCTTTTGCAACACTGTGGATAAAATTTGCCCAGAGATGGGAGGCATCGCAAGAAAATCTCTGTAGTGTCTCCGCCTTGCATCTGGTAGAAGAGAAGAGGGTAAAATGCACACTGTCTCCGAGCCTGTGGGCCTGCAGGGAAAAATCAGGGTGGGCAGCAATCGTGAGTTTATTTGTAGTGGCGAAAAACTCCCAGGGAGTGATGAATTATCTCGTGTTCTGGCCGCACGGGAATGGCGAGGCCTTCCTGTCACTATGAAGTATTGCTCAATCATCTTTGCACCTCCTTATTTCTCGCTATGTTTTATACAGCCTTTGGTAAGGTAAAGAAAAGTCAGTTAGAGCAGGTGCAGAAATTCCCAAGCCGACCTGCCTTTTTCGTTAGTAAACACAATTCATACATCAAGAGAAAGACGGCTTGCAGAGCAGAACTGTTTTCAGTAAATCACCCGAATTCATTTTGGGTTCTTTTTAGTAGAAAGGGCATTTCTATTTGTGTAGGTCTCTCCCTGAGATATTTTGAAAGCTGGAAGTTTTATTTGTCCATTGAAAATTATTCTTCCTTTCAGTATGTTTACCTTAGTGTTACACTAAAGTGTAGAAAAACAGAAGATTAGAGATTTAAATGGATCTGATCTGAATGTATTTAAAGGGCAATGGCCAGTTTGTCAGTTTGCCCCAACTTGGGACAGGAATATTTTTCAAAATATCAATAAATTTTTGAAGGATGAGAAAAATCGTGATCTGTCCATTCTCTATGAAAAAAAATGTATTTAGTAACACAAATACAGAACCATAAATTCACTATCTTGTGTTTGACTGAAGGAACATTTTTACGTTGTGACTTATGATTTGCATTCTGGAAAAGCCAGACTAAAAACTGGAAATATTTAATTGCATTGAAAAGATTCATAAAATAAGAGTCAAAATTTTTTCTCAAACTCCAGAATAGCAACACAAGGGTCCAGGTCTGCTGCATTCTGCATATTCCCAGGAGACAGTCAGAGCTGTCAGTTTGTCAGTATTAATAAAAGTTGGAGGTGTTCAGTGGTTTGCAAAACAAGACCTAAAATAGACCCAAACAATTAATAGCATGTCTGAATTTTAGCACACAGATTTCTGAGTTTACTCAGTTGAGGAGCCCCATCGCCAGAGGCAGGATCCTTAGCTGAACTGCAGCACAGCGCGAACCCTGGCTTCAGGACCAGGGGCACTAAGTCCCCGTGGCTCTGCACCAGAGATGACCTGTCTGCAGTTCGCCCCAGGATATCTGCATCACGCTTGAGCATGGGATGTAAACATTCCTGGGTGCTTACCAGGGAGTTTATGATGAGCAGTCTCTCTCGTGCTTGAATACCCGAGACAGGCTGGAAAGGATTTGCCTCCTTTGACTGTGACTAAATCAGTTATTGTGGCTTCAGTCGTTTGCAGTTGAGGGAAAATGTGCAGTCATTTGGCTTCTGCTTTCATGGGCCCCTTGCCTGGCAAGTGACTAAATCTGTGGATTTTGCCCTGCAGCATGACTAGTTTCAGCATGTGGCGAAGCTATGGAAAGCAAACCAAGTCCTGCAATGTACAAAGCTTCACCACTTCGTAGATTTACAAAATCTCCTGCTACCACCAGCTTGACTGAGAAATCAAAGTCTCTTAATAAAAATATTCTTTTGCTGACTTAAAAAAACAGCCCATGTGCATCAGACTGAGTTGATCCATCGGGAGCCGATCATAAACTACTGCTGATTCGCAAAATTACGTATCGTTTTATAGAAGGTAAGAAAGTAAAGAATGTCGAATGGACTGAACTACCTAAAATGGAGCTGGGACTCAGAGGATTGTGATTCCGTTGCTGTCTCTACCACTTGTTTTCTGGGTAACACTAGAGAAGTCGTTTTACTTTTGTACTTAAGTTTTCTCACTTGTCGAATGAAGTATTGCACTGATCTCCTCTGTAAATTGCTTTGAGATCCGCCAGTCAAAAATACAGTCTAGGATCTGAGAATCAAAAGATGTAGAGTTTTATAGTCTTCTAGCCAGTAGTTCATGCCTCAGTCTGCATCTCCGCTGCAGTTACTGGGCAGAACTGGAGGAGAGTTTGCCAACGGTCTTACAGGCCGGTGCATTTTATCCATTGTACCAGCAAGAGAAGCTAAATGCTGTGAGCAGGCGAGTTTCTGATGAAAATTGGTCATCTTTGTGCTGCCTTATTTTGCCAGAGGTTCTCCCAGAGGAGGAGTAGTTATGTTCAAACCCAGTTAGGAGACAAGGAAAAGATTTGAAGGATTTGATTAGGTTAAAAAAAGGAAACAATAAGATTTGCATTTTCTCATTGTTTTTCAGTTACTGGTAAATTAGGCTTCAGGAATGGTTTGAGGTTTAGTTCCTAATTCAGGGTACGTGAGCTCTAGAGATTTAGAAGGACATGGATGGTTCACATTTCCATCACATTTCAGCAATATTTCTTTTTCATGTGGTTACTCTTTAGTACTGAGAAACAGAAAAGTTGTGTTCTATTTGCAGATCCAGAAAATAAAAGTAGGGCAAACACTTACTGAAGCATCAGTATTGCACTAGCCATTTGCAGCAGAAAATTTATTCACAATTTAGCAATAAACTGAGAGGTTATGCATGTAAACACAGTCATCATGTGAAACTCAGGTGCCCAGCTAAAGTACAAATACCTAAAAAAAGGCCAACAAGAGAGAGAAGGCTTGCTCCTGTTGGTCTTCTCCTGAAGAGAATTACCTGCTCAGGGTTTGAAGTCTAATGGAAGTTTATTTATACCAGGTTGCTTTTCTCTCTGAAAATCAGTTTCCACCCTTTTTTTTTAAATCCCTGTTTAATTTCAGTTCTTGAGTGATGCACATATATTTAACAAATCTCTGAACACCCTCTTTGTATTTTATGACAATTTGCAAGCAGGCCTGCTGCACTGTTCCACTTTCCATACACTTTACAGTTGGGGCTACCTGAGAAAGGCTAGTGCTTTCTTAAATGAGTGTTCCAAATTTCCTTTAAAATATAATTAGATCTCATAAGTTTTGCAGGAATAGTAGACAGGCAGAGTATTATCAAAGAGAGATATGTGGAATATGTCCCTTCATCTTTTAATGTGTGAATGAAATGCCTTGGATCTAACTAGAATGTATCCTCTCTTAAGTCCCGCTAACATTCTCAGGGGTTGCAGGGATAAATCCTGGTAGACGATAACTATTGAACGTCCATCAGGTTTCAGGCTAGGAATCTGCACAATCAGTTGCTTCATGTCTGCATTCTTAAATGTTTCCTTTCGGTTTTAATTTGGAAAATGGCGTAGCAATGAAGCTTACCTGACAGAATTTTCTATGGTTTCATTGTAAAGAAGTATGGAGATTCCCCTTAAAAACTCAGTAATGGTCTGAAAACCTGGAATGAATTTTAAGCATATTGGAGATAAGGTACATTGCAGTATTTGGAATGCAACTCGGAGGCAGTTTTAAAGAAAACAACAGAACTTGCTTGTGTGGGTTATTACCATTCCCTCAGAAGTGCGTGAGGATCTGCAGTAAGTTTTCAGATGGGATGCCAGCACGTAGAGGTGAGATAAGTCCTCCGTGTAATATTGGAAGATGCCATGTGTAGGTGACCCAACATTATATCTCTTTGTCTCTGTGAATTCTTCATATTAGAGATGAATATAAAAAAAGAAAGCAGGCCAACAATCATCTTATTGCTTCATGTGTTAATTCTCGTCCAGGACTAATTCAGGAATTATTTTACCTTCTCTCTTTACTGTGCTGAGACTTCATGCGCTTTTGTCTCTTGGCCTTTCTAAGAGCCATTCCTTTCATATTAATAACACGTGAGCTCATCAGATTCCTGGACTGAAGAGGCATCATGCTGGAATGCCACAGCATCTACCTCCAAGCCTGCAGATACGCACAGCAAATTTACCACACCACCAGATGACACGGTGGCGAAGAGGAGGACTGCCAAGCTTGCAGATGCAAGCCGATAAACAGAACGGTGCCGGCTGTCCCAGCCCGCGTGGCTGACCTTTCTGACAATAGATCGCTTCACATCGTCGCGTTCCTCTGGTCAACTGTTCTGCCATTTACGTGGGTAGGGGTTAAATATGCACACCAAACTAAAGAAAGGCATTTGTTAATGAGGGCTGAAAGGGGTGTGGATTTGATCCACTGCCAAGGTTTTGTGAAGAAGATATGATGTGCTGCTAGGTTATTGCTCCGTGGATGTAGATCGCTACAAGGTATTTCGGTTGTGTCTTGCACTGAGCCAACACAAAGCTGTGGACTGCTGGTGTATAGACACACAACTGGCATATATGCCTGACCCACTGCCAGTTTTGCTTAAAGTTCATAGCGTATGAGGCCAGGCAGAGTTGCTGGAACCATCTGGTCAGCTTTTTTGCAAAATACACAATCTTAGAACTTTCTTATATTAAAAAAAATATATAAATGCTAGTGCTGATTATGCCACCAAAATTCAGAAATCATGAATCAGTACATTTTCCTCTGCAGGTCATCCCACCCACTCCAAATCATAAGATTGCAAATAGCAACATTTTAGGCTATGAGAATGGATTTTTAGTTATTTAATCAGTAGTTTCTGGCCTTCAGGATGCTTACAAGTGTCGTCATAACAATGGATGTTTTAACTGCCCTGGTTTCTTACATACAGATTTGAATTTCATGACTGAATTCTTTGTTGTCTAGTAAGAAACATGTTCAGAGTCAAGCCTTTCCCATGACTGGGCCCTTGTAAGTACTTTCCTCTATTTGGATTCTCTTGTATCTAATAATGGTTGAAATTAGGCCCAATCTCTTCCACTGTGGAAGGACGAATAGGCTTTCCAGCTGCATCCACCTGCCAAATATCATTCTCCCTTAGAAGAGCTGCCAAGGGCAGAAATCCGGTACTGCAGTGCAGCCTCATTTGTTCAGCTTGTCTTTCATGTGCTCAAAAGTTCGTATGAGTGATTAAACAGTCAAAAGCTTTAAACTGGTGCAGCAGAATGTGTAAATTTGTCTTACGGATAAAAGCAAGTTTTCAGTAGTCTTGTGAAAGGAAAATGACATTTTCAAATTCAATGTGAAATGTGTTACATTCATCTCTCTTGAGCCCTTTTTTGAATATTTTTTCACAAGCTACTACTACATCAAGAAGAGCACACTTAAATCCATCAGATGTGTTTGAGTGAGGTAAGCTTTGCAAGATATTCAAACTTTTTAATTTATTTTTTTTTTAGAATTTAAAGGTTCTCATAACATAGCCAATTTAGCTGACAAGAAAGCATCCCCTATTGAATGATAAA
>NW_009723674.1:0-31399 GCF_000703405.1 Apaloderma vittatum | reverse complement strand
TTTCCCTGTACGCACAGATGACAGTTTTGTTGGGTGAGATACATCATTCTCCATCTGAATCCAAGGAAGGGCTGTCATATAAATTAGAGCTAGGTTCATTCAACCAGTTAAGAAAGAGCCCTGTAACAAAGGGTCATTATGGGTCTTGCCCTTGCTGCTCTATGATAAGGACCAGAGTAAATTAAATTTTCTATGACTCACCTGCAATTGGAGGAAAATTTATTGCTTAGTCGCTGCTGCAGCATATGAATTTGTCTCTCCCTGTGCGCACAGACGTGCAGTAAGTGTGCAGAGTTCCACCTGGGAGAACAAGTCTGTTGTTTTGCAACAGGCTGTTGTGAAAACAGACTGTTTCAGGGACACCTGCAGCCTCCAGGAGGAAAGGGATTTACTGGGTAGTGTGGAAACTTCTGCAAATGGGTCAGACAGTGGTGGTGTTAAAAGCCAGAAAGCAGGTGCACACAATGTCCTTTTTGAGTGGATGACTAGTGTCAATAGGCAGGCAAAGCAGAACAGCTCTGCTGCTCATTAATTCTGTCGCTCTTTGAACCATTTCCTGTTCATTAACATCTTCCCGCGTTTCCCCTCTCTGCCGGAGCACATTACTCAGCCTCAATCATTGTCTCCAAAAGGGAAGGGTGTTGAAAGAAAGGGCCAGAGCAAGACCTTGCGTTCCCCACCTCTCCTAAACTATCTTTCCTGCTAGAAAGAAACCAAACAAGCATTTTACATGTCCTTGGAAAGATAAATGTAAGTCAGGTTTAAGGAAGGTATGTGCCCTCCAGCCAGGATTTACCTTTGTGCTGCTTATTCTGTCAAAAAAATTTGTTCTTTTTATTTGAAGGGACTTTCTCACCCACCTCTGAATCTCACTCATGCTCTAAATCCTTCAGGAAGGAATAAACACAAAAGTCTGGGTTTGTTTTAACTGGCTTTTGTAAGGGAGGCAATTTTCTTGTTATTTTTTTAAGTGGGACTGTTACACTTGACCTATCATGGTGGCAGTTTGATGGACTGTGTGGTCACACACACAGATAGACTGCATAGTTGTCCTCTGAGGACAGGAGCAGAGTGGAGAAGGGGCCACAGGACCTTCTCTGACACCACTCTTCAGATCAGCAACTCAGGCATAGTCAGTCTCTGCAGAGATTACAAAGCTGTGTACAGGGGAGAAAAGGTTTATGGGCGTGAAAACTCACATGGTTTGGCCACAAAGCACCGTGTCTGCTAGGGTGATATGGAGCTGCCAAGAAATACAGTCTGCAACATAGCCTTTTTATCCATTGTATTGACAGGCACCAGGAGTGGCAACACCTTGTTAATTACTTCATCTCCTTTGTCCAGACCAGTTAGTACTGGACTTGTTGTCCTACACAGTGCCATTGGCTGGGGCTGTGGAACCACAGTCAGGCCCCCACCTTGAGCACGCCCTGGTATATCCCAGAGGGCTGCAAGTGCAAGGCCAGACTGATGGGCCACACAGTCTAGAGCTGCCCTGCCCACATTTCCTTGGGCTGACCCACCGGACTTAGTCCCTTCACAGAGAAACACTGCCCATGACCTTTGCATACTGAGATACAGTTCTGCCATGAGGCGCTGCTCCAAATTAAACTCACCATTAGTGGCTACCGAAACATGTGCTTATGATCGTGAACACCTTGATCTAGGTACACTACACTTTCATGCCAGCTTTGCATGAGTGCTTCTCAAAGCCATGTAGAAGTAGAGAAGTGATGCGAGCAGCAAGGAGAAAACCAATGCTGTTCACATATTCAAGCAATTTCTTCACAGCAACAGCATTCCCAAATCAGTGAGACTTTTATTGGGAATTTACTTTCAGGTTTACTCTATTCCAAACAGCTCCTGCCTGCCCAGCCCTGGACAGTCAAGTAGCCACGGGGTGAGCACTGTGGTGAGGAATGCCCAGTGCTCCTAGTATTTTCATTCAGTGTTCTCTTTCAAAACATACAGGGATGGATGAGGGTGGTGAAGAACAAAACCAAAAAAGCCGACATGCGTTATTTAGGACAAACTGACTTGATCCTGAAGGTGCTATAAAACTGATGAATTACAGGAGTAGCGTTTCTGGGATTTGAGCTGTCTGGCTTCCACTGTGCTTTCATTGTGTCAGTTCCCCCTCTTTTCACTGCTTTTTGCTGGGAACATTGCACCAGAGCACAAGTGAAGTGAAGCAGGTCCTGACTAGACCTAACAGCTGCCTTTTGTTGCTGCTGTGGAAACAGCTGTAAGGGGGTAATATAATCACTCTTCTGTTGCCAGTCAGCTGCGTATCATAAGCACGTTTCTTGGATGCAGGAGACCTGGAGGCAGCTCCTGTGGTGATGTAAAAGCTAATTGGGCCTGCAACACACTATTTCGTGCCCCATTTGACATACTAAGCACTTGTTGTTCTGTCCCATGAGCATAAAGTTCACTGAACTTCTACGCCACTTTTATTACAATGGTACTCAGGTTTCATTCATTTGCATGAGGAGTCTTTGCACTGGTTCCTGTAGCAGAATTTCTTGTTTTTTGATCTGTTTCTCATCTTTTGTGCAATAATACTTCACTATCATGTCAGTAAGCTCAGGCTTGGAGTATTCATATTTGGGATGTTGGATTTTTTCTTCTTCAACAAATAAGCAAGTTTTGGATGGATAATGATGGTTGTTTATACAAAAACCAAACTCACCTGGACTCACAGTGATTCTGTATTTTTCTGTCTGAGATTACTGATTCAAAACAGAAGAATATCTACTAAGTCATAGAAGAAGAAAAGCAGAAACAAAGTCAACATAAATACTGAAGACAGCTGAGCATCACCATTAAGGAAGTGGTCTAGGGACAGCTTGCCTGATCTTTTAGATATTGATTTTAATGTGTCCTTGGTCACAACAATTAACTTACTTGAACTGCAGTTTTCCCTTATAAAGTCAACTCATAACCCTTTTAAAGTACTTTGAAGCCCCACCTTGGAAAGAGTTGTAACCAGTCAGAGGCTGAATATACTGGTTCACTAAATATCCCTTGTGGCTGTTTTGATAATATGTTTTCTGCTGAGATGGAGTATTACAGTATTTCACAGGCCAACTATTGTGTTTGATAGAGTCAGTCTGTATCAGAATGTTCAACTAAAGTTCACAGAAGATGAGTCTTCAGAGCATGTATTGGTTTGGCACAAGAGAGCATATAAGGTCCCAGCTGCACATGTGGATGCTGTAGGAATGGAGCAAGAGATCAATTATTGATCAGAGGTGCAAGGGGTGGTGTTATATATCTGCTCAGGAAAAAGTAAGTAGATGAATAAATGCAAGAAACTAAGTCAGAAACAAAAAAAGCTGTTGCTACCTGTGTAAGTTTCTATGCTGAATACCTTGAGTTACACTTCATTTATTCTGCATTTTTAATCCCAGGTTCAGGTTCAGCGGTCGTATTCTTGGCCTTGCTCTCATTCATCAGTACCTTCTCGATGCTTTCTTCACAAGGCCATTCTACAAAGCACTACTGCGCCTGTAAGTACAAGCAGCAGCCATGCAGGAGTTACATAGAAACGTTGATCCTGCAGTGAGTCCTTCAGAGTCACAGACCCTTGTGGAGCTGCTTCGAGCACACTGACCTTCAAGTTCTTTCCATTGTTGGCTGGTTGGTCTGTGATAGAAAACAAACATGTTTTAATTTTTCTTTATTTTCTCCAAGAACTTGCCTTTTATGAATACTGTGTTAATAAAAATGCATAGTAAGTATGACATTTAGGAATGCACCTTTGAAAGTACTGACTCATAATTTCAGTTTACTGCTGATGAAAAGTTATCAAACTTCAACTATGTGTAGGAGACTGAAACAACAACAAAAAAGGAGGGAGGTCATATTAAGAAAAATAAATAATTTCTCATGCCTCTTTGGTAGAATACTTTTCCATTCTAAAACACAACTCGAGTTAATTAGGAATGCTAATGTGGATATAAATAGTGAATGTTTCCTGTTGATCTTCTGCTGTCTTTTATATCAGTAAGCAGAAACTACCAGTAATATATTACTTTCAATGTCAAGTTTATAAGGTTAATTTTAATTGACAATCTGTCACTCTTTAAGTAATAGACCACAGTAAGACGAGGTACGTAAAATTTGCAGCAATAAAAAAGCCATAAGTATTAAGTCAAAACTGCACTTAAATGACAAAGAGCAGAATACAGCTTAGATGAAATAGTTTATCAGTAGGATTATTCCAGATCAGCAAAGATACTAAAGTCCTCTGAGTTCTTTAACATGTATTTAATTTTTTTTTAAAAAAACAAATGGGATTGCAGGGTTCCAAACATTTGTATCTATATTGTTTCTGAGCTAGTCTGGGAATGGCCAAGAGTGCTCCCTGCATCCTTACTGCCCCTTTAGGGAATTTGAAACCAGACTGGTCGCAACATCCACCTGCCCTTTCAGCAAACAAGGACAGTCTTCTTAGTAGCAGAAATTCAGTCTTGGTCTGCCTATATCAGTCTTGTGTGCTCACATCGAGGATGATAGGTGGAAGCAGCCAGGCACAATATGGCGGTCCCCATCCCAGTGGGAAGTAAGCGTGCACTCTGGAGTGCAAGGCATCCTGAAGATTCACATAAAATTAAAGCCCAGGGGTGTATTCTGACAGCAAATAGTACAGGCAGCCAACAGATTTGGCCTTGAGCCCAGCCACGCAAAGCAGACAGTTGCAGAACTGCAGGTCTGTGTAACAAGCTTTGATGTTAACAAAGCCAAACAAGCACTAGTTTTATGTTGGATCTTCAGCATAAACTCATTCACATTTTTAGTAGTAAGTCATCCTGCCAGTAGTCATGGGGTCATATATTCAGCTACATCTTTTTTCTTGCCTCACAACCAGGCCGTGTGATTTAAGTGACTTAGAGTACCTGGATGAAGAGTTCCATCAGAGCTTGCAGTGGATGAAGGATAATAACATCACAGATATCCTGGATCTCACCTTCACAGTGAACGAGGAGGTGTTTGGGCAGGTGAGCACAGCTATGCGAAACATCTGAAGATCAAATTTGAAGCTGACACAGTTGAGCATGATGAACATCTTTCTGTCAGAACAGATCCTTTAGCCTTTCAATAACATTTTCTTCTCCTATCTTCTGTTTCTTTCAAGCCACCTGTTTCAATGCAGATGTTTATTCCTAGGGTGTATAACATAAAATACCAGCCCCCCTACAGGCCTATTGAGCCACACACTGGTGAGCATGAGGAATTCTCTGGAGTGCAGCTCTTTTCTACAGGGTGTAGTTCACACAGATGTGGCATTTGGTGAATGCAAACAATGTAACTTAAAGCTGGTGTGACTGAAAGGATGGGGGGCTAGGAGAGAAGAATAACATTTGGCAGGTGGTTTAAGACCTGGCAGCTGCGACTAGTATTTTGTCTGAGAACTCCTTGTTAGAATCTGTGTCTCTTAGTTACCTTGCACCTACTTAACAACTTGGTATGTACATCCATTTATTATGCTTTCTAGCATTCAGCTGTACCTTAGGCAGACAATTCTCTTTAACGTAGCTGATCTGGATAGCTATAGCCTTAAGTAGGGTAAGTGCAGACTGGCAGCTAGAACAAGTGTCTCCTGTGGGATTTGTTGGCTTGCACTGAAGCCCTGGTGCTTTTTGCTGTTGTAGGTCATGCTAGATTATAACCGTCTCTGGAAAGCCCTGAAGGGACCCAAAACAATATTCAGACCAAGATTAAGGAGAGGTTGAAAAGTAGAGAGGCTGAAGAACCGAGCTCACCAAGTCCTGCAGAAGCTCTAGGGATGGAAGTTAACCTGTGTAAGGAGTAGGCACACAGTGTGAATGGGAGCAGAACAATCAGCTAGAATATACAAAGAGTGGCTCTTAGCCTTTGAAAATAAAGTTAACAGGAGGATTTCGGATAGAGCTAGGGTAGCTCTGCCAGCTAGGGCAGAGTTAGGCTAGTTTCTGAGGGAAGGAATTCTGACCCTGAGAGTAAAAAGACTGCTCAGCTATAAGCTTGAAAGTGAAGAAAGCAAGCAAGACTTCAGGGGATATTTTAAAACCTTAATTTTGTTGGCTTACAGTACAAAGTCATGAAGGATGAGCAGCGTCAAGGGTGGATGAAATGAAAAGGATGGGGCAGAGGAACTGAAGTGAGAAGCCTCCGTAGGACCGATAACACTGTTCTTCCACAGACTGAAATGCAGGGGGGTTTCATGGGCTTTGAGCTGAGAGCCTGAATGACATTTAGTTGACAGCACAGTGGTTTCCCTGGAAGGTATGGCTATATAAGACTAATACACAAAGACAGACAGAAACATGCAAACATTCACAAAGACAGATGAGACAAGTTTGTATTTACACTGGAAGACTACAGAGTTGAATGAGAATATCAGCCTGAATCACCCTGATGCATCTGAAGGTAACATTTGGGACACTAATTACTTGTTATGCTCTCCCCAAAGAAAAAAGCTAGACAATTGCATAGGAGTCTGTTGTGGAAGATAAGAGATGACTCCAAAGAGAATAGGAAAAAATCACAATCTGTTGTAGATACTCTTATAGGAAAGCAAAAGAACAGTAAAAGCCAGATTCACATGTTATCTAGTACTTTATTTCATATGTACTAGACATTAAACTTGCTAGATCTATTGATGGGGGAAAAAATGGTTCTTACTGTGAATTACGACCATCAGAATCTAAGAGTCCTAAGAGAAAGTGAGATTTTTTCCCCCTTCTGAAATTTGCTAAGTGCTGACAACGAAGAAATGACAGTCACATTTTGTGCTCACAGATGGATCCCAGTTGGAAATTCTTGCATGCCAAGAGTATCTGACCACTTAAATGCCATCTGAGCATTGCTTTGCTGGATACACGTGCAACTGTAGATCACAGCAGGAGCTCTGCTAATATTTGGGAAGCTCCATTTCAAGGATTGGGCAAGGGAAACAAGAAATTGTGGCTCTTTGAGAAGCTGTGTGGTAGATGGGCTGCAGCCCTTTGTCCTGCTTCCAGTCACGACTTCTTTCATTTTTTCTTTCTTGTCTCATCTCTGATGTGTATTTAGCTTTTAAACCTTTTGGGCCAAATCCTCTTTCTTGGTACCTTTTTTATCAGAGTTACTGAGGAGTTCGAGCCTTGCATATTGGAACTCAGGGCACTACTGTAACAGCAAAGAGATGGTGTCAAACCAAGCATTACATGTTTTTACTGGTGGGGACTGGATGCCAGTTTGAGAATTTCACTTAGAAGGCAAAGAAAGGTGTCAGTTACTTGTGTTCCTAAGTACTTTCTCATGCTTTTACCTGGTAGAAAATGTTCTTCTAGGCCTGTCTCCAACAGGATACAATCTATCTCTGAGCCCTGGCAATGGTTTCAGCCTGTTAAAAGGAATAGACTACATTAGTTGAAATGTCTCCTTGCTACTCTGAAACCTGATTCTGAATTCTAGCTCAGAGTTGTGGTTAATGCCTCTATGAACAAGAATGAAAAAATAGGGATACATTGTTATTGATTGCCTGCCTTCACTGCTAGATAACTAATTCTATTTTAAATTACATGAATAGTGGGAAGCTGAAGAATTCACCAGCATGCCTCGATGTTTGTGGGAAGTCTTGCAGGAGATTCAGAACATCTGGACTTATGGTTGTGCTTAAAGCTAGGCAATGTTTAGTCTTTGGTTTTGACAGATGTATCTTAACACTGCACAGTCTTGGAGAATACAGCTGCTCCAGAGTCTTACCCTCTGGTCGATGCAGCGTTGCTTGTATAATGGCGGTGCAGTGATTTACGTTTGGGAATTTATCCTGAACCAGCTAAGAATTCCTAACTCATTACACTCAACCTTACTTGTTCTTGCTGTTTCTCAACAAAGCTACACGTTAGATGACTCATCCAGTGTTTCCGTAATTCATACTGTTACAACAGGTCCCTCAAGCAAAGTGACCTATATACTGTATATCCTGTTGGGCTAATAAATAGATAAGAATATAAATAATATGTAAATAATACAAATAATGAATATGTATTCATGCAGCTCATTTACTATCTGTGCTAGACATCATTGGTTTAGCAGTAGAAAACTGAAGAGGAGAGCAAAACATTCTTCCTTTTAAATCCACTAGTTTGAATGTGAAAATAATTGCAAAATAAATATTATTTTTTGTCCTATGTAAGAAGGAGTATGTACTTGCTGGGTACAATCTAGACTGATTCTTTAAATCCCTTCCAATTTTAAGCCTTTGTAACCCATGCCAACTAAATTAACCATTAAAATGCAATTAAATGCTGTAGCTCTTGGTTTAATAAAAGGAAAAGTTATTTGCAGTACAAACATTTCTCAGATTTGGCTGGCTGATCCAAAACTCTGAATTCCACAGTGACTATATTTGTCATCTGTGCAGGGTGCTGCACAGGTCTTGCTTAGGTAGCATATTGAGGGTATTCATTTTGTAAGGATTTCTTTGATTATTGGCATTTCTGATTAAATACTTCTATCAGGACTTGGGCAAGGGTAACACTTCTCACGTAAGAGATAGAGTGGTATCCCTTCCAGTTGGTGCAACAGTCTGCCTATTCCAATACTGCGATTGCCTCTCTTTCCTGTTGCTTCTCATGTCATCGCTTGGATGATCTATGGCAAGTAGCAAGCTGCTGTGGGTGTCCCCCTCTCTGCTGCTCCTGGGGGGAGAAAGGAGAGGAGAAGGATGAAAAGATGGGCAGGAGTGACATATTGCACATGGCTTGCGGATGGTGCTCTCCAAATCAGCCTTTGCTAGTATGGTTCCAAGTAATCTAAAGGTCAGTCCAGCTTCAGCTGAGGGGAGGCTAGGGCTGAGGAAGTGTCTCTTGTTTTCCTTTTTGTTTCTACTGCCAATGGACAACAGGCCAGGAAGCCAGAACTTGAAATAAGGCTGCTACATTTTTCACTTATATTTTCAAAGTGCAACTTAAATTTGAAACACAATGTGATCCGTACATTGCTACACCGCTATTTATCTTTGTTCTCTAGGTGACAGAGAGAGAGTTGAAATCTGGAGGGGCAAATACAGCAGTCACAGAAAAGAACAAAAAAGAGTACATCGAGAGAATGGTTAAGTGGCGCGTGGAACGAGGAGTGGTTCAGCAAACAGAGGCCCTGGTCCGTGGCTTCTACGAGGTAAGTAACAAAATTATGCTCACACAGTTTTCCATTCTTCATCTGAATGAGATGGCCCCATGGTTAAACTATGGGTCATCATTTCACCAGGAAATAGCTAAAACAGACACAGATGTCAAGGAATTGGAGTGCCTGGATCTGTAGACAGGGACCCTGGATATGGCATCTTTAGCCTTAAGGGAGAAAGGAAAGAAAGAAATGTGGATTCTGAATATGATAAAATGTAATGATCAAGAGTTAAGAAAGAAAGTGCTTTCCATTCACATCATAAGAGAAGTTGGCGTTTGCAAATTTTGTTTTACACTGCTGTGATACAAAAGAAGATTGTGAAGAATTCGACACTTCAGTGAGGAGCTGGTGTGACACACTATATCTTCAGGGACTCATTCCTAGGATGCAGTCAGATGCTACCTTGCTGGTATTCATGGATGTTGTTCCATTGTTGTCCCTGTGTTTTGCTAATCTATCTTTGCGGAAGACGTGGATCTGAGAAGATCTTCTGGCGGAGCTGCTACAAGTGCTGCCAAAGACTAGATGAAAACCTGAGGCTTTGCTGACCAACCCATGTAGTGGTCTATTCTTGCCTCTTTACTAATGGTATTCAAATACGTATCTTGCTCTGGCAGCTGCATCACATAAGTAGAAGTTAAGAGTTTTCTCACAGAAAGGAAACAGCAGATAATGGGCATGTAGAATAATACTGATAACTAATGGCTTTGGGCAGTTGTGCGCTGACATTTACTGCAGGTGGAAGCCAATGGCTAAATGACACCGGAGAGCGTGCATAGGGTTCGCTGGCTTTTTCTCCCTGTGAATACTGCAGGCCATTAAAGCTTTTGGTTTCCCATAATGGAGAAGGTGAGCCTCAGCTGCACCTTCAGTGGGTAAAGACCTGAGACTGCTCCTGCACAATTCTAATAAAATTCCAATGTGAGACAAATATATAATAAATCATCTATATTACAAATCCAGTCTTTGTTTGACTATCAAAATCAGTCAGAATGGATGTAACATTGAGGAATTTTCTGCATAGATCATGTCCTGTCACTCGTATTGTTTCGTTCTGGTCAAATCTCATGTGTTATTGTTTGCAGCTCAAAACATCATCAGACTCGCTGAAGAAGAGCACAGATTGATCAGCAGAGGAGTGGAAGTTAGCTGTCAGCATGCAGACTTTGTCAGAATAAAGAGCTGGCCATCGGAGCCATAGGTTTACGAGATACTGCATCTGTTTTACTTCAAGTCTGAGACTGTGCTTACAATTGTTTTTTGTTCCAGGTTGTAGACTCCAGGCTTGTCTCTGTTTTTGATGCCAGAGAACTGGAGCTGGTTATAGCTGGCACTGCAGAAATAGATCTCAATGACTGGCGTAACAACACAGAGTATCGTGGAGGTAAACTGCCTGCTGATGCTTACTAATATCTCGCCTGTTTTCAGTCTAAACCATGAAAGATTTGGTCAATCTTTTCCTTTTATCTTTCCTGAGGGAAATGCCCTATTATTGTTTAGGAAGTTTTTGTGAAGAATAACTTACAAAAAAAGTAAGATCTCAGGTTTGGATCTGCAGATGTAATAATACTGAAATTGTTCCTGCTACTTTTATCCAGATTTTACCCACTCAATTCCTACTGATTTAACAGGAGTTTTAGCTGTTCAGGACTGAAAAGGATTTGCAGTGTTACATGTAAAAGTTACTTACACAGATGGCTGTGAATGAACTCCTGGCCTCACTGAAAGTATCAGAAGTCCTCTTGGCTTCAGCAGAGAGCTGAATTCAAGAGATGAATTTCATGGTTTCCAGTTACACTTGAACAACATACGTACCTTGCTTAATCGTCCCCGTAGCCTAAAGTATTTCAAGTTGGATTTTTTCCCTTCTCTACTGCTTGGCCTCATTTTGATTTAAATGTTAAGCATGATTTATCCAGGCTGTCGAGTATGATGGATAAAGTGAAATTCACCAGTTCTACAATACAAAAGGAAAGTCCCAGAAGTTCATGTATCCTCCCCTGAAATGTTAGGTTTAAGCTTTTGCTGCTTGCTGCCCAGCCTTTGTGTTACCTTGAAACATGCAGCTTACCACAAGCACCGCTGGTCCCCAGAGTTATTCTCCTACTTTTTTCTGTTCAGCTATCAAAACAGTTTCAGTCTGGGCTTACGTGGGCTTGCAGTAACACAAATCAAGGCACAGAGTCCCTCAGGTGGGAAGTTCGCCAGGGAAGGGCTTGCGGCAGCAAACTCCTCTCCGTATGTTGAACACAGTTGCAATCCAAAAGAGAATTTATTTGGGAACCAGAAATTGTCAAGTCGTTAGGACTCGCACTGTGTGGCATATCGCAGTTGGTCTTTTAGATCTCATGCAGGTAGCCCCGGTTCTTGCCAAGGGATTTGTGAGATGCTAGTGTACCTCAAATAGGTATTTGAATTTCAGATGAGTTGGTAATATTATAGTATCCACAGCCAGCACAAGATGGAGGCTGGGACCTAGGGCTCATCAAGAACAAGATATATTGTTAGATCGGGATTTATTCAGTAGGTCTACTGCACCATGCAAGTGGGAACATATTTCGATGTTATACTTCCCACTTAGAGGGGGTGATTTCAGTTTCTCTCTCTTGCTTCTTGGTTTAGGTTACCATGATGGACACATAGTAATACGGTGGTTCTGGGCAGCAGTGGAGAGATTTAACAATGAGCAGAGACTCCGGTTGTTGCAATTTGTCACTGGAACATCAAGCGTGCCATACGAGGGCTTTGCAGCTCTCCGAGGGAGCAACGGGCTGCGACGCTTCTGTATAGAGAAATGGGGGAAAATAACCTCCCTCCCCAGGTATGTCCCAACTAGGGCACAAAACCAGAAGTGCTGTGAGAGGGTGAGCCTGGTACTTCATTGCCTCTCTCTGCCGGTGAAAGATAATGAATACAGCAGGGACACCTTAAACCAGCAAAGAAACAATTATCAGTTTGTTCTGTAATTACATTCAGAGAAAAATGTGTCCTTTTGCTACCTTTTTGGTTTGCAGGCTCAATTTAAACTACTTTGAATCCTGGAAAATGACTAAGATACATATTTCTGTAGGTCCAAACCTAGTTCTCTCTTTTGATTCTGGAACAGATCCAGACCAGCAGGAGCCTGTCAGCTGATTCCATTCCCTTTACTTCCAAAATACTAGTAAAAATAGTTGTTTGTTTACAGAGCCATGAAAGCTAGAATCTGAATTTTGGCCAGAGATCTGAGTGCAATCCCTTCATTTGCTCTGATGGTCCCGCTTTTTCATCACGAAGAAGCTTAGTGAAGGGACTTCAGACCATGTGGTGATAATACCCATTTTAGTAATGCCCAGTCTGTTTCGGTCAGCCAGCTAGGAGCAAATGAGCCATAATGTCATGCAGAGTCAACAGACTTCACAGTCCTTCCCACAGGAGGGGTCATCTTCCTTTGCAGAACAAAAGGACTGGGGCACAGAGGGGTGGTCTGACTTGCCTAAGGCCACCCAAGAGAGCCATGGTGCTGCCAACGATACATTCAGCTTTGAGTTGTGCTCCAGCACTTGAGCCGTGACCAGTGCTCGCCCTTCCGCACTGAAGGGAGTCACCTTTTCCTTGAATGTCCTTGGTGTCATGCAGAGCATTTTTCATGGGGACGCATTTCAGCACCTCTGAGATACTTCTGCTACATTACTATTTTCCGTAACGTTTGCCTTCCAAAGGATGCTTTCTTCCTGTGCTTATCATTTTCTTTCAGCTGCAATCCAAAGGAGGCTACTTTGATGGCACGGAGCAAAAATCTCTTCTTGTAGACCTTGCAAAAATATTCAGACAATCAATTAACAATGGGTCTGGTCCAATTTTCTAGTTACTTGCCATCTATGTTGTTTACCCAGAGGCATGCTCTAAGACATGGACTTGAGCAGACCTCCAGAGTTGTCTGGAGAGGGAAAGTCCAAATATGATCACCTTTTTAGTCCAAGCCTACTCAAGCCATTGTTCATGCAATGTGGAGTTGCAGGAACTGGACCAGGGCACTGTATTAGCAGACATCTGATGTGGACTCCCTCTAAAGTAAGGAAAAGGGAAGTAAGTGATTTTTAAGGCGCAGTTCATCTCACCTGAGCACAGACTTTAAAAATAGCTCAGCAGAATCACACCTGGTATGTTCTGACTTGTTATATCCATCAACTGTAAAGACTCTACAGAGACTATATGGAGAACTAGAGCCTACATGAAAGCTAGATTGTAGGCACTGAGATTTAAAAACAGATGAAAACAGGTAAGGTTAGTGAGATGACTTGTGCCCTCTGAGCTTCAGCCAGCAATGTGGAAAGAAAGCCTGAGAGCTACAGTTTGCTATCTGTAGGCCAGATCCTCCTTTTGCAGCGTATATATATGGTGAGTGTATATATATATATATGGTTCTGCGTAAGGGCTTCAGAGCTTTCCTGCCTGCTGACAGGCAGTCACTGGAAGCCCCAGACTTGTGCAGTGTTTCTGCAGAGCTCTCTCTGCACTCCTTCTGGAATGGAAAGGGGTGAGAGGAGAGGGTGGACCTTGGCCCATGCACAGAAAATGCCCTGGACTGACCCATCAAGTTCTGAAAAGGTAATTGGCCTCTTTCTGCTCTGCTTAACTTTCTTTGTGAACCTAGGCATTACTTACGACCTAGATTCAGTTAGCCCCAAGATATTCACATTAATGACTTTATGTTTGCCAGCTGATCAACCAAACTTGTTGCTCTCCCTGAAAGCGGCCTCTTCTCCAGGTGAAAGTTGTTAGCACCTTTTAGAAGTCTTAGAGCCCTACATTCCTTTTAGAGCCCTACGTTCATTTTACCCAAGGGAAAAAGAAACAACACTTGCTCATGGGGAATAAACAGAACTTGATCACTGTGAATTATTACCTGCATTTTTATAAAATTATGGGGTGCTGCCAAGTATACACAGTGTTAAGAAATACATAAAACACACAGGCTAAACCTGGAGGCTTCCTAGATCCTTAGTCAAGTAACTAAAGAAATGTTATTTTAAACTTTTCTAAACTTTTTTAAAATGCCTGATTATGGATTGCTCATGTTTATTTAGATTTGCTTATGCATTTACTTAGACTTTGAGGCTAAAAAAAGAGTCGTGTCATATCCTGTAAGCCTTTTGGCCCTTGTGATATGACTGTAACTAACTTTAGCTGTTTAAAACAAACCACAACAAAATCCTTTCTCCTTATCACAATTCCTACAATTTCATACTGAGAGTTAAGCTTGCTCCATATTTTCATAGTCCTAGGGAAAAAAAAATAGAACAGCTTTCTTGTGTGTTAGCAATCATCAGATTTAGTCATTTATGGGCTTAGGTACAGATTGCACCTCTTAATTACTGGGCTTTGTTCTTAGGCCCTGACCCAATAAATGCAACACTGTGAGAGGTGTTACGGAAGGTTGCATAGAGCTGATGCATTTGGCTTTCCTGACATCCAGGTAGATGGAGGGTCACTGGGGACAGGTTAGTCTGGCCTTTGGGTTTTCAGCTGCTTTACAAAGTATTGAGATAACTTTTAGCTTCATCAGGAGAGTCTAGGACTCGCTCTGTATTCTTGCACTCCTGCTCAAGAGAGTTGTAGTTAGTTGACTCTGCTTTACATCTTGTCCTTACGTGCTGGCAATGGAGCATGCAATTGCCATTTGCTTACAGTGAGCAAAGATGGGCTAATTCCTAAACCAGCCCTGCTTTTGCAACTTGTGACAGCAACATGGCACTCCCAGAAAAAGAAGCATGGTGTAAATTTCTAAAATGCAGCACTTTTCAAAGAATAACCACTAATACATGATGCCTAGAGTGCTCTTAGAAAGCACTAAGGGTAAGAAAGACTCAGCCTTCTCAGGATGGTTGAGAATCCAGTAACTTTGTTCTAAATCGGTAGCCTTGGGCCTCAGGACTAGTTCCCCTTACATGAACAGGGTAATGGTGCTAGAATCACAGAATCACAGTGCAATATGTTTACACCTTGTGTAATATGTTCATCTAAAACACATAGGAGTTAGATTACCCCAGTGGTCTATTTCTGAAGTGTGCATGTGTACCAGCCACAGTATTCCTATTTATATTTACTTTGAGACCACACATGTTAAAGTCGAAGTACTGTACAACCCAGAGGTGCTGCCCTAATCCCACATCTCTAGACAATGGCCCTAAAGCAGGTCCAAACAGACTGCCACATTCACAGATCTGCCTTATTCATCAAGGTTGAATTTTGCTCTATCTAATATACAAAGCTTTCTCCCAGAATAAAGGAATTACATAGTTTACTTCCTTTAACTAGTTGCATGTATAGGGATGGATGGGGAATTCTTCCAGCTATAGCCTCATCTGTAGCAGGAAGCCTCTCGTCACCTTTCTTGAGTCATGCAGATATTTAACATGGAACCAGTCTTAGCAGTAGTTCCGCAAGAACTTATTCTTTGTTCTCCACCAAACATTAATAAACAGCCACTGGCTTTCTAGCTGGAATAACATAGCTTCATCTAATACTGTGGAAGCAGAACGCCTGGCCCAAAACAAACCTGTGCAATGAACTAGCAGTGCTTTCTATTATAGCTGTAGGAAGAGTTCTTTGTTAAATCATAGAATCATAGAATCATAGAACAATTCAGGTTGGAAAAGACCCTTGGGATCATCGAGTCCAACCATTGACCCTACACTACAAGTTCACCCCTAAACCATATCACCCAACACCACATCTAAACGACACTTGAACACATCCAGGGATGGCGACTCAACCACCTCCCTAGGCAGTCTGTTCTGGTTTCTGACCACTCTTTCTGTGAAGAATTTCTTCCTAATGTCCAGCCTAAACTTGCCCTGTTGCAACTTGCAACCATTCCCCCTGGTTCTGTCCCTAATTACCTGTGAGAAGAGACCAGCACCAACCTCTCTACAATGTCCTTTCAAGTAATTGTAGAGCATGATGAGATCCCCCCTCAGCCTCCTCTTCGTCAAACTGAACAGACCCAGCTCCCTCAATCGCTCCTCATAAGGTCTGTTCTCCAGGCCCTTCACCAGCTTTGTTGCCCTCGTCTGCACTAGCTCCAACACCTCGATATCTCTCTTATACTGAGGTGACCAAAACTGAACACAGTACTCAAGGTGGCAGTCCTCAGCCAGCAAATTGTTCAGTGCCTACAAATGCCACTGCTGTATCTTCTGGTTGCCTTCCTTACCTGGCCAAAACTCCTGTCAGCTCCAAGGTTATTTCTTTCTTAGTATCAATTAAGTAAGGACCTCAGCCTGTATCCCAGTGATTCAGATAATCACTTTTGACACAATGAGGTCACTTCCCTGCAGTGCTGAGCTGCAGCTCCCCCTTCATCAAAAGACATTTTCACTCAGCAGAGTAATAGTAGTGATTATCGCCATATTGTCTGCACGATATGTATGATAAAGTTTACCAGCGTTAGTAAATATCTGATCTTTTGTAAGAGAATTCTGTCCCTCTCTGTTAGATGATCAAGTATTTAATCACCCTAGAATCCCATGTAGCAATTAAAAAGAGATCATGTGTGACTATAAAGAACTTTGTTCTCATTTCCTTCTTTCCCAGAGGACTGAGTGTGTGTGCTTTGCCATCTTTTATCATTCCTTATCTCCCGTCCCTCTTCTCTTTTCTCTCTCATCTCTTCTCACATACAACAGAAATACTATCTACAAATCTGCACTCGTCTATTAAGCAGTGGTTCCCAGACAGTGTCTAAGTGTTCCATCTTGCAGACAAAAGGAACAAAACTTGTTAACTGTGGGTCCTGAGGTTGATCAAAGAGGGTTTGTGGGTTCATCTAAAGAAAGCAAGGTGAAAAGGAGAAATGCCCAGTTCCTACCTGACAGGCATTTTAGAATGCAAATCTTATTTTAGTTGATAGGTTCAAGCTATAAATAAGAAGTGGTTCTGTATGCACTTAACTGCCTTTGGACTCAATTGTCATAGGGATTAAAGGAAGTGACAAAGCAAAGAATGCAAAAATCTTAAAAGCTTATACTTGCAATTTTTAGAGAGAATTCTTAAATAGCATAGCACTCTGAACAGTGAGCAAGATTAAAGGTTCAGACCCACTAAAACTACTTTGAGCAATAAAGACAGGCAGGAAGAATGAAATGTTAAGTGGTCCATTTACGGCTTTACTTACTGGAGGATGAGGGCACATGAGGGTCAGAGTTGGTTTACGTGACTTTATCTTGCATTTTCTTCTAGAGGGGCCAGAATCCTTTCCATAAAAGCTCTTACCAAACTAATTCTTATTCCAGAACTCTCACTCCCTGAACGCCCTCTCACATGTCAGCAGGCTTGTGTGGTAAGAGGCATAATCAAAGGAAGAAGGGCTCTTCTCATTACTAGAGCTGTTTCTTGCACTGCTGATGTAACATTTTCACCCCAATATGTGTAGCAAGTGTCCCCTGGATTATGCTTACTGTAGTCACTCTCACTGGGGTCGGTAGTAGGTCAACACCGGTCAGGAGGAATTTATTACCACTTTGGAGGACAAGGCACAGGGTTAGGCAACAGTGGATGTTATGGAAAATATCCTGGCCTCTTAATTGCCCTGTGCACTGCAGTACCACACAACATATGATATAATAGACTAGAAGCTAAGCAGTTTTAGTCCAGTTTAGAAAATAAAGGTGTCAGCTTTCAGTTGCAAGAGGCAAAGGTGCTATGCACAGCAACACCGAGGAGAGAGGCAACACTGAATGGACTTCACTGGCATCATCAGAGTTGCAGTGGATCCACACTACTTTCACAGACCAGACAAAAAACTCAGGTTTTGCCCTCAGCAATATATTGTGTTTTGCACTCTAAGTAGATAGAAGTGTAAACCTAACCTGCACAGTACTCCTGAAAATTAGTTTTAATTTTTGCCTTGATGACAGTTTGGGGAGTGAAAGGATATTTTCTGTAAAATTGTTGAACTGGAGAACACGAGAGTGTTGCTTGGCAAAATTCATCTGTTAACTTTTTCTTCCTATCTTTGTAATAGTTTCTCCTCACAGTAAATTCCTGGAGTCCTTTTATAGAATGACTCCACTTCTGTAAACCTCATAAAAGGAAAAGGAATTGATCTTTTTTCAGAGTTTGACTAGGTCAAGAATGACTAAAAGGCAACAGCATTGCAAGGCTGTTTCATAACCAGTGTGAAGTGAGATGGATAGTGATCAATCCAGATGAATGTCTGCAAAAAAGTAACCAGCAGAGTCAGTGGCTGTGGGTATGTCTGCACAGACAATAGGACGTGAGACAGCAATGTCTGAGATGCTGTGGTCTCATAGAGTGAAGTGTGCCATGGTTAAGTACCATGCAGAGATACTGCTTCAGGTTCAGAAAACTTATATTAGCAGAATCCACGCCTGAGCCATCGTGGAGCTGTGCTGCTTCCAGTTCTGGAGCCAGGCAGCTGAGCTCCTCAACACTGGCTGTCTCTGAATGCTGCTGTCCTGCCTATGATAAACACGCTCTGAATGGACTACAAGAATCCTTCAGTTAATTAACTCCCAGTGGTTGATATGTATTGGCAGGGGACTGTAGAAACAACTTACACTGCCAGAGATTGCTGAGATAAACAATAAACAGTGCAGGGCCACTCATGGATAATGCACATGAGCTGCCATGTTTAATTTGAAGAGATGTATTAAATAATGGCTTTATTAATATCCACTTTTCAGTAACTGACGTGTTCTCGGCTCATTTCCGCAAATTCTGTGTTTACTGTACACTCTCTGTGAGAGTGACCAGCTAACAAATCTTCATTCGGAAGAGGGGAAAGGATGGTAAAAGCACTTCTAATTGAAATTCTGTGATGCAGTGAAGGTTACGTGCCTCTGGCTATTTCAGTGGCCTGATTGCTTTTAATGATTCACCATTGGTGCTTGGTAAAACTCTCCCTTTGAATCTGCAAGTCTCAGGCCAGCCCATCTACCAATATCATGTTTTTCTCACTTTGTGGGTGGCCTAAGACATGGCTATTGTGGTTTCAAATAGTTTTTCCAATATAGCTCTTCTGCTTCAGCTTTGAAGAAATAACATTGAATTCAAGTGTGAAATGAAAAACTAGAACAACTTCACAGCTTCTAAAAATACTAGGGGCCAGAAGCACAGACATTGTTAGCCATTGAGGCTACATTTGTCAGAGGGAGCAAGAGGAAACAAATATTTCTAGCATCATGTAGAATTCCAAGCTGACTGAAAAAAAAAACCACCATTTTAATGAAAATGTGCCACTCCCCACCCTCCCTGTTTAGTGAATGAGCTCTGCAGATTTTCAGTCAGTTGAAATGGATCAGCTGTTGGGGCAGGAACTGTTTCTTAGCTCCACGTTCGTACAGCACCTCACACAGTGAAGGTGTGGTCTGCATCTGGGTCTAATTGCTGCTACCAGAAAAGCTGCAACAAGGTGGAGGCACGCATGGAACCCGTTCCACAGCTGCTCTTGAAGGTGCTGCCAGCTGGGGGTAAACATAATGATAGAACTGGGGGAAGAAAAGGTCATCAAGCTGGCATCTTGCTTTGCACAAAATATTTCGCTTTTGCCACGGCTACTACTAATAAATAACATTTAATGGCCTGATTTGCAGCAGATGGCCAACAGCTGACTTAGAGGAACATTTTCAGCAACATCCCTTCTTCAGGGAGCAGATCCCTGAATGGTTGTTCACCAGTTTACCCACCTCGCTACAAACACATGCTGAGCCCATTCTGTCAGTGTAGTTCATCACATTATGCTTGTCCACTGGTGCAAAACTTAGTAGCTGCTTGTGTTGGATGTACAGCTGAGTTGCATTGGTTTTGGAAAAAGTCAAAGCAACGGAAATTTCGATAGTGGAGTTTTCTCTCCATTAGGACCTAGGCCCCAGCTCCTCAGTGACCTCCAGCATTCTTCTCCCTGAATATCCCTGCAAGATTCCTACAACACCTGATGCGGAGATAGCAGAGAATGATGTTGATACTTAGCGTGTGCCCTCTGTTTGCAATATGCATGTGTATGTGCAGGTACATTTCAATACCTCAGATTCTGGTGGAATTTAAAAATTAAATAGAATTTATCTCTCGAGTGAACTTGAATGTCTTGAGTCTCTGCAGAAACCTTTTTTTCTCAAATGTTATTTTCTCAAGTTATTTAGATTAAACTTAACATGTAGCATACTTTCCTTTTGCAGGGCACACACATGTTTCAACCGTTTGGATCTTCCACCGTACCCCTCCTACTCTATGCTGTATGAAAAGCTGCTGACAGCTGTGGAAGAAACGAGCACCTTTGGACTTGAATGAGGGGGTTCAGGCACTTCTGGTGTTTTTCTGGCTGATGAGGTCACCTTTCCTGTCCGCCATCATTTGATCTTGGTTTCCTGTGTTTTTATTTTTGAAAACAAAAAAAAAAAAATCAAGATTATAAAAAGCTGTGCATGAAGAACTGCTGCCCTCTTCTAAGATCTAACCTTCATGCTTTCATCCTCTGTTTCCAATGGACTGCTAGTCTGTATGCAATAGAAAAACAACTGTCTCAAGGTTTCTGTATATCTCTACATACCTCCATTAATAACAATGAAAATACAAATGCAAGGTACACTACACTTGACCAAATGTTAATAAATGTTTACTTCCACCTACGTTGATTAAAAAATAAAAAAACCTCATCAAGCATTCCAAGCTTTTATATGCCCACATCTTCTAAATCGTCCTGTCTGACTTCTTAACCATTGAATCCAGTACTAGGAGCTGGTCAAATATATCTTCATCCGTCCTTGTTTTACCTGTCCATCTGAGAGACACCTATGAGCAAAACTGAAATTTTTACATATGAACTCACGATCCACATCAGTTGCATCAGCTGGAACTGGCCCAGATATATGGTGCAGCTAAGACCTTCATAAACTAAAAATCCAACCTGTAATGCAATGCAAAACATAACAGCGGTGGTTATGGTTGTTACTTGCAAGTACTGGAGAGAGCTTGCACTTCAGAGATACTGGGAGGGGCATCTCCATTGTAACGTTTACCACACAAGAAGCACAAGGTTGTGCACACTCAAGAAGGATGTTTTATTATGTAGCATAAAGGACAAGGCTTCCTTAGCGTAGTATTGTACGTGACAAGTAAAAGGGGAAATGAGAAGAATGTTCTATTCTTACAAATACCTTTGGGTTCTGTTTACAAGATCTTTGTTTTCCAATGTTTAAAATGCTCCTTTACAAATGAGAAGTCTAGATGATCCCATCTCCTGTGTCAGAAGCCATTTATTTTCAGCCAAGTGTGGTTAATCTGTGGTTGCTCGGGGTGGGTTTTGGTTCTGTCGTTTTTCTTTTCTTGTCCAGTAGAAATCACCATAACCTCAAGAGTGGTTGTAGACAGACGGTTTTAGTCCAGGGTCTATTAAATGAGAAGCTGCAGTGAATGAGGGTGCTTATCAGGGATGAAGGGGACTGTAACTCTTTCTGGATTAAGACTTTGTTGCATTTCCTCTTAGAGTAAGCCCAAAGGCTCTCCTGTCACGCTAGGCAGCACTGAAGATCCAGCTCTTGTTACTGCAGACATAACCCTCTTCAGTTTGGTGCCCTTTGCATTCCAGCTCTGAAGCCAGGGAATGAAAGGAAAACAGCAGTAGGCTTGTCTTCAGATGGATTTTTGCTGAGGCTGTTACAACCAGCCTCATTGCTCTGATTGTGTTCGATTTATTCATCTTTGCTGCCCTTGTTTTCCAAGACTAATCTCATATTGAAAGTGTTTGTCTTAACTGGGAAAAAGAAGTTAAAAGTATCTACTGGCACTAAATATGTTAAAGGATGCATGAAATATGAAGTGAGAGACTTGTGAAGGGTAAGTGAAGGTAAGTGAGAAGGTAACATTGTAGTGTCTAGCAGCTCACATGAAATACCACACCCCCTTGGGGGCTTGTTACTGGCAGTTTTGTGTTAACTATGCTTCAGAAAACTGTAAAATCAGGAGATCAGTTCAATGTCTGACATATCTAATTCCCGTAAGTTTTCTCTCCAGAGAAAAGAATTGAACCCTGCTTTCCCACATATTTTATGGTGGCTATACAGAAACTCATCACACTTAAAAAACTGCATTCTGAGAGTTTTAGATCATTCTCCTGCTTTGACTCTTACGCCAATAGGTATCTGAAAGGTGGTGGATCCAAACCCATGTTTCTAAGCAGAAGTAATTAATGATATATAAAATATTTGGGATATTTAAATTGCCCCATTAATTAAAGCTCTGTGACATTTCAGCCACTTTATGCCAATTTACTGTATGGCTTTTACTGAGAATATATTTTATAGTACGTTATGACTCTTACTGAGTACTCATATTACATTCACATATGGAGGCTGCAGCTACAGCTACAGCCAGCATCATTGTACCAGACACTGAAAATTATGCTTATTATTTCCACAAACGAGCTCTCAGGCATCTGTTCTACAGGACCAGCCCTGCTGCACTGTAGCGATGGAAATCCTAATTTTTTTCTGAGAGTGATTGTCATGAGTTACATCAGAGCAAGTCACACTAGGAGAGACTGAACAACAAAAACTTCCATTGTATATAATTTCTGCCTCTTCGCTGCTGTGATTCCTGTACGGGTCTTCTTTTATTCCTGGTAATATTATAAATTTACCTGCACTATGTCAAATGTTGGATGTCTTCCAACAATAGAGAGAGAAGTATCCAACTGATTGGTCCATGTTTGTCCAAGGAAAACAGTGTATCAAGAGCTGTCTCATTAACATAGTAAAAAAGTAAAAAAAAAAAAAATAAGAATCCAGTCATTACAATACTGTATAATTATTTTTTTAAAGTATTTAAAAGCTCTATTTTGTTAAGAAAAAAATGAAACTATTTTTTCTAGCGTAGTAAAAGATGGTTGTATTTCAGAGGCAGCATCAAACTCCACTGATAGAAACAAGGAAGGCTTCCTCCTGAAATTCTTATGACATGTTCTGGCACTCGGCACACTCTAAGCTAGATCAGGTGTTCTGTGTCTCCATGTCTGGCAGATGCCATCTCGAGCACCTTGTGTGTTCCTACTCTGGGAAATGTAGAGCACAGCCAGCTACTTTCCATCAAAGTCCTTGGCACAAGCTGTCTTTCAAGTGCACAGCCTTTAAAAGGTTGATTTTGTAGGTTACTGTGATGACGTCAAAGTAACAAAGATGTGCAGATTTCCTTGTGGGTTTTTTTGGATCTAAAGCGAGGAATGGAGGAACGCAGTTGACTATTTTTATAAAGCAAAGAGAAAGAAAATGCCATACTCTGCTTTTCTTGCATTCTAACATTCCACTCCTATCTCTCTCTCTTTCTAAATGCCCTACCCCCTTAGGTTTTCATATGCTAACATCATCTCTAAGATATTTGATCGACGGTTCACAATGCATTTCTCCATTCATGGCATCATACCGTGGGCAGAATCCAGTTTCAGTCTGGAGCAAAGGAGAAGCCATGCATCTAAGTGGCACCGTAGCATCGAGTAAGTGAGGCAGCGAATAGTGCCAACAGGAGAGAGGGAGGAACCCGTCTCTCTTGCTCTGTTCTTTAACCTGCCCTGTATGGAATTAATTGCCTTTGTTGTTGTTAACGCATATGCAAGGCATATACCCTTCCTTGTTCACCTTGCGACTCATATCATCATCTGTGCTCTCTCCAGGTCTGCATTTTCATTTGTAAAACACTGACTGTTGATTACAGATTTTCTGGCTTCATTGTTTTCCCACAGGAAAGACGTGAAAATATTTCACAGGGCAGATCTATTCAGCTCCCTGACCTCAGTTCTCTTTAAACGTGATGGCTGGGTTAAGATAGGACAAGCAACAACAGATCTTAAAATGCAAGTGAAAAATGGGATAGACATGTGAATTGCAGTTTTCGATAGGAGCAATGAATATTGGTAATTCGTATGTTTGGTTCCAGAGGGCCCATATCCTTCTCAAAGTGATTGTTGTGATGGTATTAGTGGCAGAGGGAGAGATAGTTCTGTTTATTTATTCCTTTTGCCATAGTAGCATTAAGCTGAATATAGGAGAATGCAAATAGTTGGTTTGGATCATCAGTAGGTCTTCTGCCTTGAAGTAGTCTCACTGACTGTTCAACCACGTAAGCTCTAGAGGATTTGATCCAGTACAAACAACTCTACCTTACTGGTAATTGCATCAGGTGTAAACCTTAAAAATGCGGTCACATCAGGCTGCAGTACGTTGCGTGAGCGTTGTTTTAATCATGTGGCTGTGCATATTCAGAACCTGACTTGTATGTTCTAGGGATACCCATGGCTATCACAAGGCAAGGAGTGAGTGGTCCAAGCTACATCTAACAGAGAAATAATGAGTTTTGTACAGGTCTGACAGAGGACTTTTCTTCACCTGGTTTTCTCAAGTGCCCATGAACTGTGGGTAAGGTTTGGGTTTGTAGTCTAGTCTAAGAGACAGCCTGTGGGGAGGGGATGTGTTTGCTAGGTTTGTGTTTTGTTGTCATTTCACTGTAACAAATAGTTGACATACCTCTAGCTGAAAACAGTAGGGTACTGTATTTGGACGTGGAAGTCAAATAAGAAACAAGCTAAAATATACACGCACAATGATAAGCTAATTTCATCTTTCGCTCTTAATCCTGTGACAGTCTATGGAATTCCAGAAGGACAGATTTGACTGGAGACTTGTTTAATTTCTGTTGAAATAATAACTATTTGCCCTGTTTCCACATTAATATTAATAGGGCTTCCCAGTCAAGATTAAACACTTTCAGATGCAGACCAACAGATCTTTCTACAACAAATGCGGTGCTTTTTTATTATTATTATTGCTGTACCTCACTGTTCGTTACTAAAAGAAAAAAATGACTGCAATATACTAAATCTGGGATAGGTTTTCCAGTTATCACAAGGTCTAAAAGACTGGGTTGTTACTTTCTCTCTAGTGAGTCATGTAGTTCCTTTGTTCCAGTAGAAAAAGAGATGCCTATAGATAGTAGATACTAGATATAGTAAATATTGTACCATTAGCCAATTCCCTGCAGCTTCCAATTTATCTAACAGAAATGTCTGTTACGGTTTTTGTTAAAGACTACATAAAGTCAATGGCAGGAAAGGTCCTCATTATTGGACTGATTTTGCTTATATTGACAGAAAAATGTCACATGATACTCAGGCTGTGCTTTCTATTCAACCATATCACTATAGAGGAATGTCAATAAAATCACTTTGTTATGGCATTGTGTGGCCTGTCTATTGCAAATAACTTCTTCCACGGATAATATATTTTACTAGAGTGGGTGGAGACTGGCACTAGTCAAAGTCCACTGATTTAAGCAATTGCTCTTCCAGGATCTTGTTTTTTCTGACCATTGCATTCAGGCCGTTCCACTGCTTTTGTTCAATTTTTCAAGGTACATGTCTAAAACTTGAGGTTCTCCACATAAGTGTGCATAACCGAAGCCCCTAAGACCAGCCCTGCCTTGAAAGCATGTGAGCTTATTCCTTTCTACAGAAAATGTCTGGACAAACAGAGGGACAAAAGAGATTTATATACTACTTACGCCTACATTGCTACTAAGTATAATTACTGCATTATAGGTATGAAATGCAAGCGCAAAGATGATTTCTTAATAGCATATGCTGGGTCTGCATTAAGTGTTGACAGCAAATAAATAGCAAGATGCTCTGGCATCCTCAGTATGTCACACCCATTGCTCTACTGCTCGTCACTGTAATATCTCAGGGCATGTTTCATTAGCACATTCCAGGATAGATTAACACGCCTCACATACACAGTCAGCAGACACCTTGCTGACCATACCTTTTTTCTTACATAAACCGCACCTCATGAGGGATCACAGTACAATATGAAGAATGGAAAGCTTAAATACAAGGAAAGGCTTTTATAAGGAAGAATATAAACTCATGGAAAATACACCGGCAGAAATTGTTAACAAATCTTGTACAAGGCAAATCAGTAGCCAGTGTGAAACAATGTGACTGTGACAATTCTTTAAGAGACCTGCTGTTGGCGCTGCATTTCATCTTGTGTGGAGGAGAACAGCTCAACGAGCCCAAGGCCAGCGCTGGCTCTCCTGAAGCAGGGACATTGGTGGAGGCAAGAATAGCAAGCACTTGCTAACATGCTCAAGAAATCCAGGTCACACAGTGCAGCCTTTATTCACAAGTTGTCTGATTGTGCATGTGTGTGAGGAGGGAGCAAAGGAGACGACATCTGTGACACTACGCTACATTTGTCTGAAATTTTCACATAGAAGGGAAGGAAAAATTATTATTTACTAAAAAGCAGTGAGATGAGTTGTGGGAGCTGCTGATCATTAGGGTACATCAGAGGTATCAGTTTCTGCAGCAGTGAACTGGAACTACACCTTTTACCAGAACCCATTCTATGATATATGTTACTGAATTTCTGTTAAAATATAGTAGCAGACTGCCTGAAGCCTCCAAACGTACACCAGATCTCTTTTTTGTCATGCTAACAGAACTCCATAATCCTGTAAGATATTACAAATCAATAATAATCTCTTCCAATCCTGTGGTAGCAAAGTCAGATTTTTGCTACAATGGACAACAAATCCACTTGTGGCCTGATGTTCATGCTTGTATAAGATGCCAGACCGGACAATATCTCTCACTTCTGGAGAACAATGGAGAACAAAGACACAGAGGATCTGCTGTGTCTCCTCAAATCATAAACTGCCCTTGAGCTGCAAAGCTGCACTCCTTTTATTATTTTTTTTAATTTCATTCTAGTAACCTTTGAAATCAAATTTGCCTGAAAATACCTGTCATGGGTATACCAAAACAAAGAGTGTGTGGCTTTGTTTGTTTAGTTCCTACCCTTTTGAAATTAAGTTTTGAAGAAAAAAAAGTATTACTTTGTCTGAAACACAAGCTCTGATCCTTATTTATATTAGGCTTTGTTTTACTCTAGTGCAAATGAAGCTCATGCCCACAGTGCTGTGTTACGGCTCTTTGAGGTTGAATAGAACAGAAGTGACTGGAAAACACAAAGACTGCAACTAATGATTTTTTTTTTCTGAATTGCCAGCATGTAGAATTTTGTATTATTAACTCCTGTAGTATAAGGAAGATAGTGGAGCTATGTGGCAGTTTCTAAGGTCACTTGCCTTTCCTTCTGTGAGGAGTAATACACTTTAGGGCCATACCTTCACCTTTTAAATTTTTCAGTATGAAAATAAAAGACTGGTTTGGGTTATTTTCTTTCCCAGTTACAAAATTAACCAGTTGTAAGGAAAAAAAAAAAAAGCTGTAAATACTCTGCGGTGTGACACTGAAAATCTGTTCAGTCAGTTTCAAAACGGACCACAGAGAGCAGCTGAAGGACTATTGTTGGGTGTGATTTCCTAATGCTGGTTTTCCAGAATCAAAACAGCATACAAAAATAAATTCTGCATGCTTCTATTTTTCTGTTTTCAGCATTTCATATGCTTCAGTCTGTAGACAAAGCAGTACAGGTACCTAACCAGCCTGCCTCATGGAGTCATCGTATTTAGGTATCAGCTTTTCAGGAATGCAGCTGGGGCAGCACTGGAATCTGCCTAGGAACTTTGTTGCAAGCTGTGATTTGACTTCAGTACCCCTTAGGTATGTCTTAGTATTAAATCCAATCCGTGACTTTTTAAGAGTGACTGAATTTGTAATAGAGATTACTATATAAGATTATACTTACAATGTGTGAGGATGTGTTTACTGACAGCTTTGGCGTCTTTGGCAGTCAGATATAAACTTCCCTGCTTTTCTCACACAAATTAAGAGCTTCAGTGATTTGTGCAGTGATTAATAGACCTGGGTCCTTAGAGTTTTACCTCCACTGCTACAGTACGTAAAGCACACAACCTGGCTTTTGAACACTGTAACTCTGCTTCAACTATGTATCTCAGTCCTCCTAATGTACAAACCAAAACAGGCTATTTTTATGATATTGATACAGACATAAAATAAGGAGCGTTGCACCCTGGATTTTGTAAAATGTAGTCTACCTGATCTGTGAGAAATGTATCAGTCTCTGGGACCACCTTGGCACTGCAGAGAAGCTGTGAAAGTGATCTGAGGAGCACCCAAAAGAAACCATAGGGACCTATTGGATGTGTTTTCCAACATATAAATTAATGTATTATAGTATATGTAAAACTCATATTGAATTGGAAATTTCTGCAAAATACGAACCTGTGGAAGTATTTGGAAAGGTTACTCTTAGATTCTTCATGCACAAGTTTATTCACCTGTCCTGAGAATGATGAAGTCAAACCCTATGAGCAAAGAAGAGGCATGCATAGTACTGCCACATGAGCAGCAGATTATATTAAATCACAAATATAACGATAATTCAACGAGGGTGGCACTAATGATGCCTAGTGCTGCCACTTAGTGGAGCTGTGCTTTCCTTAAATTCGAACAGTGAATATTTTTTTTGGTTGTAGTTAGTAAGAAACCTCAGTTTTTAGGAAAGTTTTGCATGGGACTGTTTGTCAATGGTGCTGGGTACTCGGAGCTCTCATGTAAGTGCCTTTACATAATGACAAGAAGAATTTGAGGAACATAGGAGTGAAGCACCACAGGTAAGGACTGCGTGCTGTTCTTTTCCTGCTGCCTCATATATAAAACAATCACAGCAAGAAATAAGTAGCTCATCAATACAAAAAAAAAAAAAAGATAGCTTCACGTGGAACTTAAGCAGCCTGCAGAAATCACAGCCACAGAAGATCATGAAGTTCTGTTACTGTGGAAGCTGGAAGGATTTAGCACCTGATTTTTAAGTTACATGTGCTGAGCTATGGATTGTTAAATTTCGTATTTCTGTTATAAACAGACCATGATTATGGTTATTTAGGGTAACTCTTTCATCATCTACAAGTTGCCTGAATGCATTACTATTGGGAAGAGGAATGTCCTGCAAAGATTGAGCTAGAGTCAGACTGATATAACTGAGCAAAGCTTCTGTCCCTACGCAACATGTGATCCACTTCAGGGCAGAACAGAAATCACTCTTGCACTCCCCTGCACGAAGGCATAAATTGAAAAGGACATTCTTTTAAAGAGTACCTGTGGTGGTGTCTTCCACCTCACTTCCTGCTTCACAGCTTGCAGGCCAAATGCAGCTCATGAGAGTGAATTCCTTGGACGCTACTAGCGGAAAATAAAAACTATATTGAAATATAAACCAGGGAATGTTATCTGTAAAGGAGAAATCAAGGTTTGTTATGCTGAGTGCAACTGAGCACACAACAGCCAATAATATTTCAGTGACTGAAGCCAAATATCCAAACAACAGGAAAAAAAGAGTACATTTTATCAGTAGGTAATGTATTAAAGTAGCCAGCCCGTATGTGCCTGTTAGCTTATCTCTAAATAAATCGAGCATTTTTCATATCCGCATATTTTTCTCCCTGTGTGAATAGCACATATAAGCTCATACTGCAGTATTTAAGACTTAGACCAGTGCTGGTTTAAGACACAGGTGAGTCATAAAGCTTATGTTTTTCTCTCTGCAAGGAAAATTTAAATTATTACAGCATATACCAGCCCAATATTATCCTGGTGCAACAGAGCAAATTATATTCCGTGCTGTGGCTAGTGCATAGCAAAGTGGCAAAAGATTTTATTTCAGTCAGTTTTCAAGACAGTAAAGCACAATTTTTCTTTGTGTCATTGTCTTCCTGTTCTGTGGATAATTCTTTTTAAGAATGCAACAAATCCATCTTCCTGTTTTATTAAGTTACTGAACTTCTGATGTCTTGGGTGGAATTTTCTACCCTATAGAAGAAAAATAGATAAAAACTTAAGATACTATATGGAGTAAAAGTCCTTCCAGATAGTAAGCGATATACCCCAAAGTCTCCAGAATTTAGCTACAAATGGATCTTAAATTTATCTGAATCAAATAACTATATGTGGAAAAAAATGTAAGCCCATGTTCTGTTTTATACAGAACCAACTGCTAGATGTTTAAAGGCATTTAAGAACCCAAACCTAATTTATTTCAAAATTTGGCCAGAGAACCTTAAATATTCCAAAGTATTTTGAGGAAGGTCTGTTCATGGTCCAGAATCAGTACTTCCACTCCTTTCCATAAATTTTTTTGCAGGTTCCCCCAGCCTAGAAAAATGTGATTGTGAAACTAAGTACAGTAGAAATTATCACAAGAATTAAGCATCTGAAACCTTCATTTATGATCAACATACTTTTAAGTTATGATCGACTTTTCAGGCAACAACCTTTTCTCTGTAGTAAATGCCTTTGATATGTGTTTTCAGATGTAATGATTTCTTAACTCTATTTTAGTCCAAATTTTATTGTCCAGCAGGAACAGTCTGGCCCTGCTACAATTTAAACAATGTTCTGTTGGAAAGCACATCAATACTGTCAGTCTTGAACTCTCCATTACTCTATATACTGCTTCCGGAATTTATTCCTAAACTATTTATTTCTGCAAATTGGATTTGGCGTTACATGAATGAGGAAATTCCAGAAAAATGCCCTGTCAGCAATAGTACTCCCATTCCTGATCAATAACTGGAGTTTGGGCTGAACCCTTTCCTGTGTGTTGGCCTGTTTCCTCATTAGTCTCTTCTCCCTCATGCTCTGGGTACTGGCAGGCAATGGCAGAGAATTCTGTACCCGCAATGGAGACAGATGCCCCAGCACTGCCTCGATGAGTGACTGCTGCACAGAATAGGTCTTAGGTAAGGTGGATGGTGAAGGGCTTGTGAAGTGAGCAACATACAACCAGATGTGCACTGGCAGCCCAAAAAGCACCTCACATCCTGGGCTGCATCAAAAGCAGTGTGGCCAGCAGGTCGAGGGAGGCCTCTGGAGTGCTGCACCCAGCGCTGGGCCCCAGCACAAGGAGGACATGGACCAGAGGGACACAGAGATGGTCAGAGGGCTGGAGCACCTCTCCTACAGGCACAGGCTGAGACAGTTGGGGCTGTTCAGCCTGGAGAAGGCTCCAGGGAGACCTTGTAGCGACCTTCCAGCTCCTGAAGGGGCTACAGGAGAGCTGGGCAGGGACTGGGTGTACACAGACAGGATGAGGGGCACCGGTTCTAAACCGGAGCAGCGTAGGTTTAGATTAGATATTAGCAGGCTTTTCACTATGAGAGTGGTGGGACACTGCAACAGTGCCCAGAGGAGCTGTGGATCTCATGCCTGGAGGAGTTCAGGGCCGGGCTGAGGTCTGAGCAGCCTGGTCTAGCGGGAGCTGTCCCT
>NW_009723673.1:0-2944 GCF_000703405.1 Apaloderma vittatum | reverse complement strand
CTGGGTTTTAGCTCAAACCCAGGACATACACATATATTTTCAGTACTTACATAAAATAACATATTTCTAGCACTTCACTATGATCAATCATTTATTCACTAATTCTTATTTACCATTTGTCTGGGATGTATGAACTCTAAACTTCCTAATTCTGTTTTGATATTTTGATTCTACAGTCCTTACAGTATTTTTAGATGGAATAATTTGCTTACAGCATCATCTGGCTTCTACTTACACTCAAAATAAAGTTTTTTTCCTTCCAAAACTTTTCTATAACTTCTGAAATTTTCTTATTCTTTCCACTAGCATCCATTTTATGCCTAATAAGGCTTCTACTTCTGCCTAAGACCATCTCATCATTAGGTGAAGCTAGCGTTTCCCATGAGAGTTCTTCTTCACTACACACAGTATGTTTATACTTTATTTCTTTGTATATACTTTCACTCCTTCTTTGTGGGCTCTTTCAGAATGTTTTCTTTGCTCTTAGTGATATGTTAGCTCTGTCTGTTTAGGATTGCTTTTGCTGCTTTTTTTTTTTCTATTTCTGTTGGATTTTTTGGTGTTTTTTTCTCTTCTAAATACATCATGAAAAATTGATGTCATTCTGTATCTTACAAAATACTTTTTTTTTTTCTCTAAATTTAAATCAAGTTTTTTACAGCCTTTCAGTTTTGAGTCTCGTATTACTATTTGTAGCCAATTAGGGCTGGGCCGGCCACTAACACGGACAGACGTTTTCTGTAAAGAAGGAGGTGAGTAGTGCGCCCATATCCGAAAAATAAATTCATGCGTGTAGTTAAATTAAATTTATTTATGGAATAAATAAATGGTTTGGTATCGGTTGAGGAAAAGATCAAGCTCAAGCACTAGCCCTTGACAAAAGAATGATAATCTGTATTATCACACACTCACCTCAATCAAGACAGGAATTCCCATTCTCATCTTATTGACCTCACTAGGGTACCTTAAAAAGGCAGGGATTCCCATTCTCGCCTTTTAGTGGCTTTGTTTCTAAATTAAAATATTAGTAGACTGGAAGCAGAGATAATATCAACTTACACTCAGCATGCTAATCTAAACCACCTTAAACAAACTTCTACTCCCTTAAATTCAATTATTCCCATTTTGCTGATAAATACTGCTATAAAAAGTGTAATCTCCAATAAAAGCATAACTTTCAGACCCTGTTTTATTTATAGTTTGGTAGAAGATGCTTTGATTTTAAAGTTACATGAAATAACTGTAAAGAAGGAGGTGAGTAGCGCGCCCATATCCGAAAAATAAATTCATGCGTGTAGTTAAATTAAATTTATTTACGGAATATAAGCTCGTCCATATTTAAAGGTTTGGTATCGGTTGAGGAAAAGATCAAGCTCAAACACTAGCCCTTGACAGAAGAACGATAATCCGGATTATCATACACTCACCTCAATCAAGACGGTAGTTCCCATTCTCATCTTATTGACCTCACTAGGGTACCTTAAAAAGGCAGGGATTCCCATTCTCGCCTTTTCAACCTTGCCAGGGGTACCTTAACCAGGTGGGTTTTCCCGTTCATCACCTGGTTGACCTTGCTAGGGGTCCCCTAGACCAAGGGGGAGAGTTTACAAACCTCGGTAGTCCCACTGCCACGAGGCACCTCAAACATGGCCACTGCAAGAATGCCCTTTTAAAACTAAGCAGTGATGACTGTGGTCAATCATAGCCATCTCGGCTTCTCATTGGCTGCTGGCCAACTTCCTGAGTGTAACCGAGTCCTGACCAGCTCAAGTTCCATAGACAAGTCCGGACTAGCCCAGGTCACAGATTCCCTGAAATCTGCCTAACAACAGCTTAGCTGGGGGGAGGAAACACCTGCCACACTTTCTAACCCCCTCTTCCCCCCCGAAACGGGAAGGAAAAAGGAATCAGGCAGAGAGACTTACGGGTTAGGGAAGAAAAACTAGAACAGCTGTAATGAAATAACAGTGGAAATAATGGTGAAATGATAAAGAACTATATACAACTATAGATAGTAGCCCAATATCAAACCCAGCTCCCTCCTCCGACAGCAATCCCCACTGATGCTGCAGAGCAGGAGGCACTGGGGAAGCCCCAGGCTCAGTGGCGGCGGGAGCTGGATGCAGGGAGCTGGATTCGGGATCTCAGGATCCGGATCAAAAGCAGGAGGTCAGATGGAGTCCTCCATGGACATCAGCCATTGCAGAAAAGGGGCAAAGAAGAAGGGCACAAACTCTCATGATCCCTCAATTTATACTAAATATAACATATATGAAATGGAATACTCTCCTTGGTCACCTGTCCTGTCTATTACCTCCTGGAGGTGCAACCTTTTACTTCCTTGTGACCCCTCTTACTACCCTCTTACTACCCTCTTACACCCCCAGCGTGGCACACAAGAGCCAGCAGTGGCCTTGGTCACTACGGGAATAAGTATAAGCAAGAGCCTTTCTGCATCCCAGACCCAGGCAGTAACTGTAAACATCAGGTGTTATCACTGCCAGTAGCAGGCACTGTCTGCGAAAACATGCTGATAACTTCAGAACATACAGCCTTTTAGAAGAGACTAAACTGGAAAGTAAAAATCACTAAACGGAGCTGGGGTTTTTAGCTAAACCCAGGACACTATTATAGTGCCATATTGCACTCTAATTTACGGATTACAGTTATACTAAATTCTCAAGATGACAAAGGAGATTTTTGTCTTTTCTTTAATTGACCATATGAAATTAGCTTCAGACAGACTAGGATGTTACGGAGTTTTCTTCACTTCTAGTTTGAACAATCTAGTACATACAAGTTAACTCAGCATTTCTTTCTTCCACTACAATGATCTTAAACTTTTAGTCAGAATGAATAGTGTATATTTTTTATAACAATACCTATTTAAGACTATATCATAGCCAGAAAAAATGACAAACAAGTGCAGTAATAAATAATATAT
>NW_009723672.1:4637-7968 GCF_000703405.1 Apaloderma vittatum | reverse complement strand
CTTTGGGGTGCCGCTCCCTGCTTTGTGCTGCGGGGCTCTGGCAACAAAAGAGCTTTCTCCTGCCCGGCTGCCCGCGGTACCCGGCATTTGGCTGTAGCTTCTTTCCCTGTTGCAGCGCCACGAGTAAAGCGTCCAGAAGCACAGAAGAAGGGGATGGGAGCAGATGAGCACCCCGAGGTGCTGTGTCGCTCCCAGTCGATCGGCTGTCCCCTCGAGGGCTCCCAGCCCTGCTGGCCACAAGCAGCTCCACGCCTGCGCTGGGGAGCCGGCGAATGCGGAGGCAGAGCAGCTCTTTTTCCCTGGAGGATGCACAGAAAAGGGTTTCCGTGTGGCACCGCGTGCCCGTGCCGGTAGTCGGAGGCTCGCACCGCAGCTCAGTGCTGGCCGGGCAGGCAGCAAGGGGGGCAGTGAGGGAGCTGCAGTTCGGCGGCGGTGGGCAACAGCTCTGCTGCTTCCCCAGGCTGGAACAGGGAGCTGAGCAGCCTTTGCCACTTCAAAGTCTGAATAAAGCAGGAACTTCTCAAAGGCTGTTGCTTTGCTCACCTTGATCTCTTCTGCTGTCCCACCGGTACTGCTGCTCTCTGGGCGTTCTCCAGATGCTCGTTACATGCGATTACTTCTGTTCTAGGGGCTTGAGATCCAATAAATAGGTTAATGTATTCTTTTGTTACTACAACTTTGCTTTTTCTGAATCAATTGCAAGACTGATTTTTCCAGGAAGAAAATTAGTTGTTGGAGGTCTTGTTCCCTAATTTACACATGGTATGTAAATTCCTGAGTGTTGGGAAGGTCTGCACCACCTGTGCCTCCCTCTCAAGGACGTGGCTGCCCAGTAAGACCAGTTTCCCCATTAGCACCAGTCGCTACAACCCTGTGACTCTGCTGGAGGTGCTGGTGCTGGCACAAAGGCACTGGCATCCCACAGTGTGAGCCCAGGCATATCTAGGAAAGGGGGTGGATGTTTTCATGGAAATGGAGCTGAGATTTCATGGGTTTGCTACGGGTTAAAATTCCAGATTTGACATTTTTGTCATGGAGCTTTGGCCAGCAAAAGCCGTGGAGAAATCCCAGCAAGTGCACACTGGGTGAGTGCCGTGCAGTGCCTGCTCCTGCCCGAGCTGGGCTCATCTTGTGTGCGCAGGGCAGCTCGTCCAACTTTCTGGGGGTCACCCCATTAGAAACTGGCTCCGGACACTTATTGTGGGGTCCCCAGCACAGCCGTCCGGCGAGCGGGACCCGTCCTGTGGCCACCATGCAGCAAATCGCACACGGACAGAAGGACGGTTGTTTTAAGACCTTCTCCATGGGAGGCAGAGAATGGATGGGAAAGGCAGTCCTTCCTCCCCCCAGGCCCCCAACATTTTTGTGATTTCATGGGAACTTCTAGGAGAAGTGTACGTGTTTCCTGCAGCTCTGGGAAGAGGAGCGCGGGTCACAGGGTTTGACGAGCGAGCGGGATTTCACGGGCCCCTGGGCGTGCAACGAGCCGGGTTCTGCTGCTGGAGGGGTACCCGCCTGCGCCGGCGGGGACGTGGCTCGTTGCAAAGATGTGAAAGAAGAGCAGATGCTGCATGTGCTGGCGTGAGGACGAAGAAGTCCTGCTAAAGCCACGCTAGAGCGAGGACATGGTGGGAGCCAGCCCTGTGGCTGTGCCGTGCTGCGGTGCCAGCAGCAACGCGAGGAGCAAGACATGCTCGTACCCTGGGTCGCTCTGTTTGGAGCCAGAGCATGCTGACCACCCTCGCAGCTGCTGCCTGGGGCTGAGGGCTCCCATGCCAGCCAGCCCTCACCTCTCAGTGTGGCTGCAGGATGAAAGAAGAGGTGAAAAGGGAAAGATGAAAGTGTTTTGATGGCTGGCCTTACCAGTTGTTGAGGCAGTGGGATGGAGCCTGATTACATGCCCCTGTTACACTTTCTGGGGGCTTTTCATCTGCACCTCACTTCCAGTTTATTTCTTCCAACCTTGCTTTTATTATCTAGCATCCCAAGTGACTTCTTTGTTATATGATTAATATGCCTTGTGAACTTAGAGCCTGGAGTTGCTGGGAGCTGCACGGGAGCCAGAGGCAGGTGATGCTCTATCTCTCTCAGACTTCGGGGCGGAAAAAAAATCTGTCTCCGCTTGGACTCTATTTATTGCCACAATGTGAGACTGATTACGGCTGACACAGCTCACACGAGTCCAGGTAATGCCTCATACGGCAGCAAGTGACCCAGAAACATCCTGGAAAAGTGCAGCCAAGGAAATAGCCCCTTGGAGTAAGTCAGGGTGTTTGCAGGCATGAGCTGTCTCTTGAGTCTCAGTACCCGCTGTGATCGGGGAGGGGAGGATTGCTTGCCCGGCAGTTTGGGCTGAGGCAACGCCAGTGACGGCGAAGTCTGGTCACGGGCAGTCTCATGGAGCAGATCTGTTGAGAAGTCTGAAGTATTTTTTTATACCTGCAGGAGGCTGGCATTTCTGTTTAGTTGTTTCGTGAATATCTAAACAATGGTGCTGTAAAACAGCCCTGGGTTTTCCTCTGCCTCGCTGGCGGGGCTCCTGCCTGTGGCATTAATTGTCAATAAAAGTTACAGGCTGGTGCCAGAGGAGACGGGGGCACGGCCGGGCGCGGGGGCTCTGTGTGCGCTGCCGTGGGGCACGCTGCTTTCCCAGCCCCACCACGCTCGGTTTAATCCACGTCCTCGTGGTGTGCAGGAGGGGGTAGACAGGGAGCCAGATCAGGAACAGGAGGGATCTGCAAACCCACGCTGCTGGCTGGGGTGACCCTGGATTCCAGAAAGAGGGAACTGCAGTGCCTGGGCCGTGCCTCCCATTGCCATCAGAGCGGTGCTTTTTTCCCCTCCTTTCGGTAAACTTGGCAATTAGCTGTCTGTGGAAAGCGCTCCTTGCATTTTGCATCCCATCAGCAGACCCAGCAGACAGGTTTGTGTTGTAGTAACAGCTAGTCGTGGGTGAAAGTTTGTCTTTGTCAACACATCCATCCCTGTCAGCACTCAAACAGCAGACGCTCCCGCAGCTGGTAATGTGCAAAAAAAGGGCATTTTGTGCTGGTTAGAGAGAGCCCACAGCTCTTGGATGGAGTTTAAAGCAGAGTTGATTATAAAAGGCAGAGGTAAAAAACCAGATTGGGCGTCTGGCCTTGTCTTTCCTGAGGCACCTGCTGTCCCCATTCCCAGCCCTGGCCCTGCTCTGCCCGGGGGGTGGCATCGAGGCCCCCGCACTGGCAGGAGGAGGACGCTCGATTCCCCACGGCCTCGCTCGGGTCAGGGCTGTAACCATGGTCGCTCCCGCGAGCACCCTCGGGTGGGGTGGGAGCTCCCCATTGGTCCA
>NW_009723672.1:4213-4606 GCF_000703405.1 Apaloderma vittatum | reverse complement strand
CTGCCGCGGCACACGCGGGCCTGTCCTGCTCGTGTGGGCACCCGTGGGGACACGGAGACCCCTTGTCCACCACGGTCTGATGGGGCAACATGGGGCAGACACAGACGGGATTTTGCACCATCAGCGTTACACTGCAGAGAACGAAGAGATGGAGCACAAGCTTCTCCAGGTGAGCTCCAGGCAGGTTCAGCTCCTTTTCACCACGGTTGCCGCACTATTGCGCGGGATTTTTTTCCAAAGCCTGCTCATCTAACCCAGAGCTTGTTCCTAGTGTGAGGGCAGCTGCATTTCCCCATGGAGGATGTTCTTATACAATCTGAAGTCAGGGATGGACTTTGGAGAGGCAGCATGTGCCGGCCACGGTGGCGTTTGGCTCAGCAGCCAGTGCAGGCA